>NW_028152213.1:395000-500000 GCF_964638095.1 Poromitra crassiceps | reverse complement strand
CTATACTCAAAATTTCATTTATCCTGGATTCCTTGGATCAATATGCATCTATCCATATAGGCCACGCCCATTTGCGTGTGCCTAGATTTTCCGCCATTTTGAATTTTATCAAAAATCTACTTTTGCGAGCTCCTCCTAGACTGTTTGGCCAAATCACACAAAACTTTTTCTGGGTTATCTATGGACTACCCCAACCTAAAGTTATTAAAGGATTTTGGATACGTGAAACCGTTTTGAAATGATAAATGTCTAAACTTGTGTGTATTTGCTTTTGTTCTTTTCCTGCCCTAAAAGTGTGTGGATCTCAGAAACCATACGCCCCACATCACCCACATTTCCACATAGTTTCAAGACATCACCCACTACTCAGAGGAAAAAATTACACCAATCCACCAGATGGTGGCGGTATAACAGCCAACCACCACTACTACTGCTGCTGCTGCTACTACTACTACTATTCTTAGTACTTCTGCTGCTACTACTGCTACCACTCCCACTATACTACCAACACTACTACTACTACTATTACTACTACTGCTACTACTACTACTACTAGTACTGCTTGGAAACCGTCAGGTCACCGGATCTCAACCAAACTGTGTTTACTTGTGCACATACCAAGTCTGAATAAATGTGCACTATCTGACATATACCCCCCAAGTCACCGGAAGCTTGGACCCCGCATCGCCGCTTGCGGCTATATTTGTTATTATTATTGTTATTATTATTGTTATGATTGCTATTATTGTGATTACTATTATTATTAGTAGTATTATTATTATTATTATTAGTATAATAATAATAATAATAATAATAATAATAATAACAATAATAATAATAATAAAGTCTGACATTTAGTCATTTCTGGTCATATCAAAATCAAGACTGAGCAATTACAACATTTTGATCAAACACAAATATAAGTAAAATTAATAACAAAAAAGAAGTCAGAGGTCTAATCATAAATCAAAATCTGATTGATTGTCTGTACTACAGGAAAGACAGATCCTCAAGAACAGATTGGAGAGCAATCGAATCAAGCTGGAGTTAAAATAAATATTGCAGTTGAATTCAGGGAATGTGGGGTATAGGGATATATTTTTTTTTTAGAGGAAACTGGACGAAATAGAAGAATATAGTCAGGATAGTGTTTTAGAAGTCCGTTCTGATCCACACTCCATTTCAGAAGGTGGCGGTAATGCACCATACAGTAAGTTGTTGGCCAATCGCCATAAAACACTACTAGAAGAAGAAGAAGCTGGCCTGAGTTTCAAGTTCCTGCGCGGGTTAAGCCATGAAGATGTTCACTTTTTGGCTCTCATCGGATGGTCTCATGGGATTAGCAGTATATTCAACTAAAGTAAGCAGGAAAGGTAAGTCCACTACTAGTAACAAATGAGGTTAGACCAGCCAAATCTGTGTTTTTAAGTCGCGCAAAGTGACGCTAATGGCGTTAGCATTAACGTTAGCATTGAGCTAACGCTAATGTAATGGGCTACGATTGCAACTCCCCAGCAAGCTGTTGTTACTGTTAGCCTACATTACTAACGTGATTATAGGTACAGGACACACTGGGCTGATGTACCACAGCCTGCCAGTTAACTTTCAGACCATGTCCGGCTAATTTGAATGAGTTTAGACTTAATTTAGTTTAAAGTGTGTTGTTACTAGTTAGCTTGCTAGCTAGGAGTTCTCTTCACAATGCATGGCTTGCAGAAATGGAAATTCTGGGCCAAACTCAATTTATTTGGTGCAGGGTAATGGATAGCACAACTTAGTTGTGTCTTCTGATTTACTTCTCAACATGTGCTCATTAGCTCAGTGTCTATCAAAGTGTTTGTATGCAAAATGAGAATGTAGTGGGTAGCTTCAGCAGCACACATTGCTGTGTATTAATGTGTAAATGTATTCTTGTTAAGTTAGCTAAGAAAGCAGTATGATGAAACAGTATGAGATTTTGGTTGATTAAATTGATTGAGGACAAGGATGTTTGTACTCTATAGACCAGGAAATAACTGGGAGCCTGTAAGATGTTTCCCACCTGCTGCTGCAGTGTCCTCCCTGAAATCCATCCACAGCTTTCCCCCACCTGGATTTCATCTGTCTCCCTCTGCCTCTATGCTTCAGGTAAAATCTATTAGACTTCTGAGTACAAACTTGCTTGAATGATTCATAATTCACTGTATGAGAGAGTGACTGAGACGCTTTTATAGAAATGTCAGATAAACCTGTATGTAAGTCATGCCTTTGCATATCTTTGCCAACAGCTACAGTGTGTCTAGCCACATATGTTCCGCTGTTCTCTGTTCCTCTGTGATCCACTCTGAACTCGCGTCACACAGCATAGCATAAGGAAATTGGGGAGTCAAGTGTTCAAAACTCTCTGCTACCAGTCTCCGACGTCCAATCACAGATCCAAAGATATAATAATATCCCTATGGAAGCCAGTAGTTTAGGCGGCAGTTAAAATGATATTCCTGCATGAAACAACCTTTAAAAAGCAGTCTTTCCACAGCCTGTGCTGAATTTACAGCAGGGTGTTTGATCTCACTATCATGGTGCACGCGTCTGAGCAAACATACAACATTGCAGTCACACGGATACGGCAGCACATTGATCAAATCATCAAATCAAGTGTTGAACTTGAATGATTTGTGTCTTGTAAGGACATACAGGCTAGGCACCACAAATATGGTGCATGACAGAAATAAAACTGATCTATCTAGTATCTATCCAGTGCACCTGGGAAGTAAAACTTCAACCTGCCTCTCATCTCAACATCGCCCAGCAGATACAGGTAGAGCTGTTGTGTGGTGTGTTTCATTTCATGTTCACATGGATGATGTTACGGCCTTGGTCAGAGCCTGGCCTTGGGTTGGTCTGTGTTGCATTTTCTCACCTCTGTCTCTATTCCAGACACGCCCCCCCTCTAATTGACTGATTACTGAGGAGCCCTCACCTGGAGCTGGTTCCCAATCAAGCCAGCATAAGAAGCCAGGGAGACTCCAGTGCTGTGCCTTCTGCCACTTCGACAGCCAGCACTTGCTCTGTGTACACTTGAGACTGCAGCTCTTTCTTATTAGCTGTTAGCTCATCTGCTGTCTATTCCTTTAGCTCTCAACTTGATGTTGAACATGATCTTGATTGGCCTTTCTCTGTTAATGCCGGTGTTCTTAGAGGCCTGTTACTGGACCTGGTATTAACTCTGTAGCTGGTTTTCTGGCCTATACACTAGCTACTGTTGCGGAATCTCTTGACCCTGGGTTCGATTCCAGTTTTGTTTTCTTTTAGTTTAGTTTTTGTTAACTAACTCAGGAAGCCCTGTAGGGGTGTGCTGCCCTTTGTTTTCATCCCCCCTTTTCTCCTGTTTTTTGTAGGCTAGGGAGGGTAGAATTGTGTTTTTGTTTCAGTGTAGTTTGCTTTATTTTCTAGGTAAATTTGTTGGGCTTTTGGCCACCCTGAAGCTACTGGCTTACCTGTGATTTAAATCTTTTGTTTCAAATAAATCCTTGTTTGATCATTTTTCAACTCCGTGCATCTCGTTTTGTTCCTAGACCTTTTTATGTTACACCTGTTGCCCTAGACTTCTTCATGGTCGTAACATAAATGGGGGCTCGTCCGGGATTTTCTTTGTAATCTGGGTTATAGTCTAGGACATTTGTAGTAGCCAGGTGCTATTGTTGAAAGTGTGGGCCAAACTTTCTTGTGTGTAGACAGTTTTTTTTTGCTGTCTTTTTGTTTTCTCCTAACAGACTTCGTCTGTGGGGTTGACTCGACATGGCTTTCAGTTTGGAGGAGTTTGTGAGTAATCCTACCTTGGATCAAATTGACTTATGTAAAAAGGAGGACTTGTGTTTAATTGCCACGCACTACTCTATTCCTGTGTCTAAATCCCTTAGAAGGACATGAAGAATGTGATTGTGGATGCATTGGTGGAAAAAGGTGTGGGTCAATTAACTGAAGAGGAGGAACCTCCCACAGCTGTTACAGCTGAGGCTCCTGGGTCTCCCGGAGAGGGAGTGAGTGGTGCTGAAAAGCAGGCGTTTAAATCACCACCACTTCATCCACCTCATTCACTCCCACGGTTTGAACCCTTCTCTCTTGAAAGCTCTTCCTCAGGATCCAAGATGGGGGCTCGATTGAAGGTGCGCTTGGCCCGCCTCCAGCTTGAGGAAAAGGCACAAGCACGCCGAGAGGATTTTCAATTCCAGTTGGAGATCCGGAGGTTGGATGCTGAAACTGCAATTAAAATACGCCAGCTTGAATTGCAGTCCCTTACGAAAAAGTCACATGTAATTCACATGTGAAATCTTCCATTTCACATGTGAAAACTCACTTTCACATGTGAAACGTGCAATCTCACATGTGAAATGAAATATTCCACATGTGAAAATATAATGTGTGTCAAAGTCACATGTGAAAACTGCAATCTCACATGTGATTATGCTTTATTCACATGTGAAATAAAAACGTTCACATGTGAAAGTATAATGTGTCAAAGTCACATGTGAAACTTGCAATCTCACATGTGATTATGATTTATTCACATGTGAAAGACATTTTCCACATGTGATAATTTTATGTGTGTCAAAGTCACATGTGAAACGTGCAATCTCACATGTGATTATGATTTATTCACATGTGAAAGACATTTTCCACATGTGATAATTTTACATGTGTCAAAGTCACATGTGAAACGTGCAATCGCACATGTGATTATGCTTTATTCACATGTGAATAACATTTTCCACATGTGAGAATTTAATGTGTGTCAAAGTCACATGTGAAACATGCAATCTCACATGTGATTATGATTTATTCACATGTGAATGACATTTTCCACATGTGAAAATGTTATGTGTGTCAATGTCACATGTGAAACTTGCAATCTCACATGTGATTATGATTTATTCACATGTGAAAGACATTTTCCACATGTGATAATTTTACGTGTGTCAAAGTCACATGTGAAACGTGCAATCTCACATGTGATTATGATTTATTCACATGTGAATAACATTTTCCACATGTGAGAATTAAATGTGTGTCAAAGTCACATGTGACACAT
Source organism: Poromitra crassiceps (assembly GCF_964638095.1). Lineage (NCBI taxonomy): Eukaryota > Metazoa > Chordata > Actinopteri > Beryciformes > Melamphaidae > Poromitra > Poromitra crassiceps. The sequence goes on along the minus strand of NW_028152213.1, from coordinate 494,932 downwards.
GCAATCTCACGTGTGATTATGATTTATTTACATGTGAAAGACATTTTCCACATGTGATAATTTTATGTGTGTCAAAGTCACATGTGAAACATGCAATCTCACATGTGATTATGATTTATTCACATGTGAATGACATTTTCCACGTGTGAAAATGTTATGTGTGTCAATGTCACATGTGAAACTTGCAATCTCACATGTGATTATGATTTATTCACATGTGAAAGACATTTTCCACATGTGATAATTTTACGTGTGTCAAAGTCACATGTGAAACGTGCAATCTGACATGTGATTATGATTTATTCACATGTGAATAACATTGTCCACATGTGAGAATTTAATGTGTGTCAAAGTCACATGTGAAACATGCAATCTCACATGTGATTATGATTTATTCACATGTGAAAGACATTTTCCACATGTGATAATTTTATGTGTGTCAAAGTCACATGTGAAACATGCAATCTCACATGTGATTATGATTTATTCACATGTGAATGACATTTTCCACATGTGAAAATGTTATGTGTGTCAATGTCACATGTGAAACTTGCAATCTCACATGTGATTATGATTTATTCACATGTGAAAGACATTTTCCACATGTGATAATTTTACATGTGTCAAAGTCACATGTGAAACGTGCAATCGCACATGTGATTATGCTTTATTCACATGTGAATAACATTTTCCACATGTGAGAATTTAATGTGTGTCAAAGTCACATGTGAAACATGCAATCTCACATGTGATTATGATTTATTCACATGTGAAAGACATTTTCCACATGTGAAAATGTTATGTGTGTCAAAGTCACATGTGAAACATGCAATCTCACATGTGATTATGATTTATTCACATGTGAATGACATTTTCCACATGTGAAAATGTTATGTGTGTCAATGTCACATGTGAAACTTGCAATCTCACATGTGATTATGATTTATTCACATGTGAAAGACATTTTCCACATGTGATAATTTTACATGTGTCAAAGTCACATGTGAAACGTGCAATCGCACATGTGATTATGCTTTATTCACATGTGAATAACATTTTCCACATGTGAGAATTGAATGTGTGTCAAAGTCACATGTGAAACATGCAATCTCACATGTGATTATGATTTATTCACATGTGAAAGACATTTTCCACATGTGAAAATGTTATGTGTGTCAATGTCACATGTGAAACTTGCAATCTCACATGTGATTATGATTTATTCACATGTGAAAGACATTTTCCACATGTGATAATTTTACATGTGTCAAAGTCACATGTGAAACGTGCAATCGCACATGTGATTATGCTTTATTCACATGTGAATAACATTTTCCACATGTGAGAATTTAATGTGTGTCAAAGTCACATGTGAAACATTCAATCTCACGTGATTATGATTTATTCACATGTGAATGACATTTTCCACATGTGAAAATGTTATGTGTGTCAATGTCACATGTGAAACTTGCAATCTCACATGTGATTATGATTTATTCACATGTGAATGACATTTTCCACATGTGAAAATGTTATGTGTGTCAATGTCACATGTGAAACTTGCAATCTCACATGTGATTATGATTTATTCACATGTGAAAGACATTTTCCACATGTGATAATTTTACATGTGTCAAAGTCACATGTGAAACGTGCAATCGCACATGTGATTATGCTTAATTCACATGTGAATAACATTTTCCACATGTGAGAATTTAATGTGTGTCAAAGTCACATGTGAAACATTCAATCTCACGTGATTATGATTTATTCACATGTGAATGACATTTTCCACATGTGAAAATGTTATGTGTGTCAAAGTCACATGTGAAACATGCAATCTCACATGTGATTATGATTTATTCACATGTGAAATAAAAATGTTCACATGTGAAAGTATAATGTGTCAATGTCACATGTGACATGACATTTTCCACATGTGACAAAATAAAGTTGTCAAAGTCACATGTGCTTGTATCTACTCACATGTGAGCTGAAATTAATTTGAGTTTCACACATGATTAGATCTACTCACATGGAAATGAATACCTAACCACATGTGAGTAGTATTCACATGTGAAACACTTTTTCACAAACTAGTTGACATTTGAATAAAGGCAATCACATGTGGAAAATGTAAAATTAACACGTGCAACCTTTGTCAGATAAATAGGTCAAATGTACAGTAATGTATTCATTTTAAATGTATGTAAAAATAAAAACACTTAAAATGTGAATTATGGAATTAATGTGAAACTAATATCACGTATGTGGTTTAAAACTTTGCAACTTATAAACGTGAATGCATAGTTTACATAAAATTATGTAATTCAATTTAAAATGTTACTTTTCCTTTTTCGATTTAAAAGTGCTAAAGAGATGAACAACTGATCAGGTATGGAGTTAAGCTATCGGAAGCCGGTTCAGATGCATTTCTGTTTATGCATAGAGGCATTTAGTCCTAACCTGAGTTCATGTGCTAAAACAGTTGGGGAGATGAGGGCCGGTGCATGTGCAGTTCAGGAACACATCAGCATCAAACAGAAGGTCACTGGAGCACATGGGTCATCTTAAGAAGTCTTTATTTGGTGCAAATCAACACACTCGCTGACATTTCCAAAGTGAGAAGTCATTGGATTCACCAGAGTAAGAAATTGCCAAGCTGGCTCATCAATTAGCAACAATCCTCCAATGCAACCACATTGACAGACCAAAATAGAAAACAGTAAACATGTCAATTGCATAAACATATAACAGCAACACAACAGATGTATATTTAAAAATAATCAACAATGCTTATGAATTACCTTTTAAAGTCAGTACATTTTCTCATTCAAACCCAATGCTTAGTACATTACATTTGGGAATACTCGAGTAAGGAGGGCGTCGTGGCGAGCCACAATTGACCTATCGATAAGCCACGCCCCTCTGACACACACACGGCTTGACTGCAGCACAGCACTGAGAATACATGGCAGCCGTCACTGTTAAAAGTTATATCCCAAGGAGGCCTGATATCGTCAAGAAGCCATCAGAAAGGACTTCACATATGCCATGGAGGGTGATGTACAACATATAAAGCTAGATATGGTGGTGACAAGTAGCCTAGATTGTTTATAGGTTAGGCAAATCTGTAACCAAACACCATTCAAAAAGCATGGTGGGACTTAATGACAGGTCTATTGCTCATCAGCTTGGCAAGCGGCTGTGAGCCAGCGAAATGGCCGAGCCATCGCAGGGAAACCAACAAGGGATAATATTGTGACTCGAAAATTCCACAACATTGGACCTGAAGCAGCAAAAAATACAATCGGTCTTTAGTCCCTCTCAAAAAGGTTTGGCAACAAACAGATAATGAAACATGTGTCTTTCTTATATACAACAAATTTACCACACAAATCTGTGGGCTTTACAGCTGTGAGATTGCCAACATCATCAACTGCATGGATGTGCTTTATAGCTGCACCATGTGGAGCCAACAAGTGAGCGGGTGGTGTGATGGTATTCAGTCTTGCTGTTTGTAATGTTCTTAACAGGCAAAAAACATGCTGTTCTCCAGTCAAAGTTTTGACAGACACAAATGATTCAATTTGACTTGCTGTACCATTGCGTGTTTCAACTACTGAATCATTTCTTTTGGTTGCTTTTCTATACTTTGTGCTTTTATAGACCTGAGAATTGATTATGGCTTTGTGAGAAAATACAGCATAATCCTCAACAAGTATATTTAAAGAAGTCTCTACACAATATTTCTCAAAATGATTCAATTGCCGTCTTTCAAATTTACCAAAAAGAATGCTATCTTGGTACTGGTGAGCATTTTTTGTTGCACAATAGCCTGTAAGTAACCTGTCAAATACATTAACTGCCATTTCTGTAGCATCCAAAAAGGTCACACGACTCATGGCTTCAATTTGTTTGAGAGTAAAATATGAAGACAAAATCTGCACTGGTACAGCCTGAGTACCATTAAACAATTTAAGAAGCAACCCATTGCATGATTCAAAACTGTATGCAGAATAACACCAAATTGGACCCCAGTTTCTTACAGTATCAGGTATGTGAAGTAACAAATGGAGATTAAAGGTCATGTGACAAATACCATACAGCTTTTCAAAATCTTGCACAAATTTGATCATGTCCTGTGTGGCATAGAACAGTTCCATTTGAGAAATTGAACTCTTCTGAAGGATATGGACAGCATTGCACAAAAGAAGAAAATGGAAGAAGTATGCAGCTGGCAAAAAAGCCTGAAGAACAACAGAACCATAAAATAGTAAAAAAGCTCTCCACTCTGATGCCTTCCAATATGATCGTTGAGAGAGTGACCGTGGGGTGCGAGTTATGTTGGATGGGGGTGTGAAACTTGCAAGCCTTTCATCAATTTCTTTGACTTTGTTGCCTATATACCATGCTTTATCATGATGCTTTCCATCAAACCACAGGTGTGCAAGTTGACGCATTACTCCCAGATCAATACAATGCATCGAGTCCACAATGAAGCCAGTAACAATGTTGAAGTATGGGATTAGCATAAGGGGCGTAGGGCCTTTAACACCAAATGTGTCTGACTCCCCAGCACCTGCTCTTCTTGCTTGAAAGATCATAGAATCCATGTCACGTTCAGCAACATTTTCTTGGTATGGATATACTTGGACAAATGCTCTACCCTTTGGAACCCTTCTACCAGGATGCAGACACCAATTACACCCATATTTCCCATTGAATTGTTTTATATTCTGCATCATAGCTCGTGCAACACTATCACAACAACACATGAGTGTGTATACATATGATCTGACTATAGTTTGGCCATTAAGGCACCACTCAAATCCAACATCAACCAAATTCTTCAGTTCATTTGACAAGGGTCTAAGGAATGAGCACATGTTGGGTTTTTGCAAGCCAAACCATAGACCAGTAAGAAAAGTGTGCTTCTTTCTATGTTGAGGAGGTAATTCATTTATAAATCCAAAGATGGGCCAAATTGAAAATGATGAGGACCTGAAGATGGGGACACCATCAGAATTTATTGTGAGGCTAAAGGAGAATTCATCTTTAAGATTTGTTTCACTATACATTTTCTGATATAATTTTCCATCCATTATATCATCTATTGTGGACTGGGCTGAACGGTTTTGTTTATATGCAAGGTGCTCACCTAGATTTAGATTTTCCAGTATGTGCTTGAATTGTGGAATCAAGGGCAAAGAGAAGAAAAACTTTCCATCTTTCTTTAGTTGATTTTGGCACCAACCTTTGTCACATTTGGAACACAGACTGTTGACAAGTAATCCTACGCAATCTGGGCAGTAGTAATTAATAATACAGTTTCCATTGGTGAAGACCTTTTTGAATAAGTACTTAGTGGATGGCAGGAGCGAATCTTCGGGGAGCAAGACAGTCAGTACTTGAAGAAGTTCAGTAAGTGACTCTTGTGTCAAAACTGCTGTCACTACAAGTGCCATGAGCAGTAGAACAGCCTGTCCCAGTGTTACAGTTGCTCCATTATACAAGGGTTTGCTCCAGTTCTATAAAGACAAAGAATATACAGATATACAACATTTATATGACCCAATTACTAAGTACTGCCAGTGTTATATCACTACAACTAAAACCGTAGCAAAGTTGAAACAAATGGAGTGGTAAATGGATTGTAGCTCATTTCTTGTCTATACTGACCACTCAAGCGGTTTACAACACATGCCTGCATTTCACACACACGCATTCATACACCAATGGCAGCAAGCTGCCACGCAGGGTGCTGGCACAACCATCGTGAGAAATTTGGGGTTCTTGGGGTTCAGTATCTTGCCCAAAGACACTTAGACATGCGTACTGGAGGAGCCGGACATCGAACCACAACCTTCTGATTAGTGTATGACCTGCTCTTCCTCCTGAGCCACTTTAAAATTCTGTCAATATTTGTGAACAGTGCACCATGTCCTCTTGCAAAAAGGACATACTGAAAGACACCAAAATCTTGGGATGCTCTAGTGTGAATTTTAAACTTGATGTGCAGTTCGCATACCTCCCAATATGAACATTTTGGCCGATACCAATATTAAAGCTGCAGTAGGCGATTTTAGGAGATTTTTTTTGTATTAAAATAAGTGTTAAATGGCTCTGTATTCTGACAGCCATCACTGAAATAAAGTGTCTGGTGAGTAAATGTTTACTCCCAACACCCCGCTGTACTCTGTCTCTCTCCTGTAGCCCTGCATGCAGGGTGGATGTATCTCCGCAACCGTAACTCGTATAGACTCAAGGGTGGCTGTGTTGGATTCGGGGTGAGAAAATACATATAGTTCTTTATTGGCATCGTGACCTGACCTTGCGTTTCCCAGAAAATGTAAACATTTCTCTGACTGGATAGTTTTTACAGGTCTGTACATTTCTAGCCAATCAGAGACATTTTCAAATTTTCTGGGAAAAGGAAGGTCAGATTGCGATGCCTGATATGTATTTTCTCACCCCGAATCCAATGCAGCCACCCGTAAGTCTCTACGACTTATGGTTGTGGAGATACATCCGCCCTGCATGCAGGGCTACAGGAGAGAGATGGAGTACAGCGGGGGGTTAGGAGTCAAAATTTACTGATCAAACACTTTATTCGAGTGATGGCTATCAGAATATAGAGCCATTTAACACTTATTTTAATCTAAACAAATCACATAAAAATTGCCTACTGCAGCTTTAACATTGCCGTTATTTTTCTCAACGGACCAATACAGATATACAGTATATAAAGAATTACTAACATCAGCGGATACTGATATGATTGCCAATATACCTCTTTCTCTCCATCTGAATCATCGCGGGAGTTGTCTTCAAAGTCTTCTTCTTGATGTTCCTCCTGGGAATAGGATACAGATTGCAAATGAAAAACTAGAACTCGATTTCTAGGATGGAGACTGGAGAATCTCCAATTTGCACTTACAGTACCCCCTCTACTTATACTCCCACAACTTATTTACTTATTAACATTTAGGAAGCACAAGTGATTAAGGCCGTGGCCACACTAGTACGTCAGAAAATGGACAGTCAGTTTAAACGGATTGATTTGTGTCCGTTGCATGTACTACTACTATTTGTACAGCAGGTGGCGGTAGGCACATTGAATTTGGATTTGTTAAACCGGGGCCTGTACCACGAATCAAGATTAGTGTTTAATCCTAGGTAACTTTTTTTAAACCCGGATTTTCCTGTACCACGACGCTAGTTAACTTCTTACCGAGTTCGATCTCCATGGAAACGTATGCTTTGAACTTAACCTGGTCGAGGGCAGGTTTACTTCAAGGATACGGTTAACGCCATGACTGAAGTGTTGCACTTAGATAATTAAATGAAGCCTACTTACCATTTGGAATGTTTTCTATACATTTGTATTTGCTCCCAACATTTTGCCCCGCCGATTACGATGTGTGGAGAAATATCACTATTCTCTCCAAAGTGCAAGGTGCCCGGTGCGCGATTTTTTTAATATGAAAACTATGCCGGCAACCCTGTTAATTCATTTCAGCAAACACGTCATGATAGGCTACTAGAGATAATAATTCATTGAGCCTACATTTCTAAATCTATGGTCTAAATAGCCTACAGATTTTGGAAATTTAGACTGAGATTACACTTTATAAGCTATCAGATCCACTCGATTTTTATGAGGCAGACACTGTTATTCACAGTGGTAGCCTACTTTAGAAAGTCCTTCAGTAAGAAAGTCATAACTGTCATAACCAATGCGGATTTTGATTCTGACATACAGTAACGTTAAAGCTCCGCTAATTAATACACTACGGTGTTCCCCTTGCTTTTAATTTGATCCTTCAATTCTGCTTATTTCGTCAGAATTACATTCTGTTCTTCCTGCACAAAGTGCCGCTCTGCTGCCACTGCAGCTTCCAATTCCAGACGTCGATGACGTGTTTTGCGTCGACATGTTGCGATTGGTCAGACGCCGAAGAGAACGCCCTTTTTATGTGCACGCGCTCTAAACTAGATTAGAAAAACCAGGCTTGTCATATCGGGTTGATAACTAACGTCGTGGAACCGTTTACCCGGGAACGCAAAGATTAAATTTAGTCAACCCAGATCAAGGAGACAGATCCAGGATCTGTTTACCCATGATTCGTGGTACAGGCCCCGGGTGGTTCTGATTCTCCTTTGCAGCATCCTTCCCCTGCCCCGGTGACTGAGTTGGAACTTGCTGTGTAAGGGGTGAGCAGGGTCATTGAGGATGCGCTCGGCCTCGCCCAGAATGAGATCTTTACACAACTGGGCAGCAGACATCTGATCACACCCAATGACCCTGCTCGCCATCTTAATCATGCGCTGCAGCTTAGCTCGGTCTTGGTTGCGCATGTTGATAAACACACAGATCAGACCAAAGGACAAGATGCTCTGGAGGACAGACTTGCAGGATGTAATGGTCGACGTTACACAATTTCAGTTTCCGTAGGAAGAACATTCGCTGGTGCAGTTTTTTAACCTTAGCTTTAGCACACTCGTTGAACTTCAGCTGGTCATCAAATTCTATCCCTAAATATTTATAGGTCCTGACTCTCTCAATAGGTGCCTTGTTTACAAGGGTGGGTGGGACTTCTCCTGCACTCCGCCTAAAGTCTATGACCATTTATTTTGTTTTGGTAGGAAGTTATCGCAGCACCATTTAGTGAAGTGCACCACCTCCTCCTCAAAGCTGCCTAGGGAGGCATCATCAGATTTAAGGAACCCCACCAGGGCTGTGTCGTCTGAGTACTTAAAGAATGTTTGAGTGGAGCCTGAGGCTCGACACTCTGTCTATAAAATGTACAGTATGTAAGACTGGAATTCAACATCCCAATGTTTGTTGTCAGCTCAGAATGCAGTACATACCTCATGCTCTCCATCATAGGCATCAGAGAAGCTGTCATCAAGGCCATCTTCTAGACTCTCTTCTTCATGTTCCTGACACAAATGCAAGTAATGACACACTGCAGACATTCCAAAGATTGTTGTAAGCTCAGAACATTGCTAATGCAGTACTTACCTCATACTCTACATCAAAGGCATCAGTGAAGCTGTTATCAGGGTCATCTTCTAGACTCTCTTCTTCATGTTCCTGACACAAATGAAAGTAATGCCACACTGCAGAGATTCCAAAGATTGTAAGCTCAGAACATTGCTAATGCAGTACTTACCTCATGCTCTCCATCAATGCCATCTTCTAGATTCTCTTCTTCTTCTTGATGTTCCTGCTGGGCACAGGTTCGTACTCAGTAACAATGATTGTACTTCTCACAAAGACCAATTCACATTTATACATGCTAGAGAGCATCCTTCTTCTTTTTGTTTTGAATATCTCTGTCTGGCATGGGCACCTGACTTTACCAAATGGCCCGGGTTGCTCAGCCCTGGAACCCCCCCAGAGCAGGTCCCAAAAAATGATCTACTTGCCCCCTCGCTCAACCCGGGTTAGTCGCTTTCCGACCGGTGGAAAGATACAAAAATGGGAATAGAGCATGGGCGAGCCGCATCAATACCAGCGGTGGAAATAAGCCATAAGTGGAAAAATTCCAGACGTGTTTCCAAGGCCCAAAAACCTCTCTGGAGTAAGATGTTGTTTTTAACTGATAAACATGCTCGTTCTTCACCATTACGCACAGTGCAGCCGAACACGGCAGCTGGTTCATCCATAAATGTGCACGTCTCCAGCAGCTGCGCCGGATTGAGGTCGAATCACCTTCTCACCACAAATGAATCCAGAGTTTGTATAAAAGCCGACCGAGATCACCGCCCATGAACCGCACCAGAGAGGAAAGTGTTGCCCGCCACAGAACAACCGCTCCAAAACGAGACAGGCGTGTATACACCCCCAGTATGAGCAAGCAGCCGCCAACCCACACCGATCGACCAGACGGGCCCAGAGCTAAAAATTATTAAGTCCACGTTTGACAAAGTATAACTCACAGGCTCACTGGAAAATTTGCTTTTAGTGTCAAATATTGATATATGCGATTAAATGTGATTAATTTCTATTAATTAATTACAAACCCTCAATATTTTTTTTAAATCTAATCCCACCACTAGTTTTTATGTAATTGGGTGAGACCAATGACAAATCTCCTGCCTTGGCTGGACAACAAAGTTGTATTCGCCATTCCACTCTATTATCGTGTTTTACAGAGATGTCTGCGTTTTTCTGTTGTTTTTTAATCTGGCCCACAATAGCGAGGCAACTCTACATTTCCGAATCTCCCTGAGTGAGTGACTGGAATGCATTTAGGTCAGTTAAATGTAGGGTTGGGGGAGGAGCAGCTGAGACCAAGGGGTGGAGGGAGGAGTGCACGCAGAGCAGAGTCCTGCATCGGGTCGCGGGGTGCGGGTGGTATTTTGACTTAATTTTATTTGCGGGGTCGGATCTGGGTAAAATAAACAACATGCGGGGCGGGTAGCGGGCGTTGGGCAATATAGTATTTATGCGTCGTCATTGAAGCATAGTGCAGGCGAGCTGCTGCTCTCTTCCAGGGGGCTCACTCACTCTGTTTGTATGTGATGCATGTGTAAGACAAATCGCTCGTTTCCACCTTGTCACAACGTGTCATGAACTGTCGGCAGCATCGACTGAAGTAGGGTAGGCTACAGTACAACCACACTTTCCTGCATCGTTCCCCTGTTCTCCGGAGGGCTGCGAGTGCAGACTCTAGCCTACCTGACGTTCTGCCTCCTCCTCCCTCGTCCCTCTCTCTCCCTGTGCCAGCGTGTGTGTGTATGTGCAAGTCCCCTCACTGCTGCTGTGCCGCTGCTGCGCCGCTGCTGCTTGTCTCTCAAGTTTCAACTCAAGTTTTCTCATTCAGAAAACGCAAAACACACATCATAGGCATGTCTTACGGAGCCATTTTAAGCTCCTGGCAGCCGCCATCTTGAAAATGACCCCATTCTGTAAGTTCGATTTTCCTAGATTTTTGGTATGTTATATGGTCAATAGTATCCATTGAAACCCCTTTTGGATCAATTTGTTCACGGTTAGCCTAATGGGGTAGTTTTCTGTAAATTTGCATATTTAAACGTTACATTTAAGAAAACTTGTAGTACAGTTGTTTTTCTTTGTGTAAGTAATCAACTGGGGGAGTTTCATTATATCTATTAGTTTATAAAATGTTACCCTATTCACTGGAATTGTTGGGCCCCTCTTGGGATGCCATTTTGGATCAATAACTGATGTAAATTTTACTGATTCAGTTGTATTCCTTGAGCCTTAAAACCTAGATGTAGACACAAAAACCACCTTTCCAGGTTGAATTGTAAGGCTCGGGTGCTCTGACTAAATCAAGTTAGCATACCCTGGGCTACATCTGAGCCAAATGTTGTGCTTTTGCATGAATTTGCGCGAAAATATCTGTAAGGGCCTGGACTAGATACCCTTTGCAGTTGACAGAAATGAAAGAAGAGGGCCATACATTCAAAAGTAAACAACAACAAACATGTCATTACAATTTTGTATATTTACAGCATCCTCTCCATCCAATGCGTAGGAGAAAGGTTTGAGTCCTCCTTTCTGGGTTCGTTGCTGTGCACAGATCATAGTAATGTGTACCAAAAACTGCCATATGATGTAGTACTACTTACCTCACTTTCTCCAGAGCTAGAGGGGGTTTCATCAATATCTGTTTCCTCATATCGTTGCTGCATACAGATCACAATGTCAATATTAAAAGTTGCCCCCAAGATATAATACAATATTTCTTCATAAAATGGTATAATGAAGTGTTTGTAATGTTCTCCTTTTGATGACTGAATGCACGTTTGTCCAAATGACAAATTCCCATATGGCAACATTTCCAATGTTCTTATAAGGACCAAATCATTAAGGGACACTCCACGATGTTCAGCCAGCTTTCTATCATTATAAGTCGCATATCAGGAAATTGTAAACAGTTTTGAAGTCATTCATTTTGTTTGACAGTTAATGAGAGTGAATTTGAGTTAAGGTCAATATCATCATTGGCTGACTATGAAAAGCATGTGCATCTCTTTGGCAATAAAAATTTGTAATCTTTTAATGCAGTTACAAAAAAGCATTTGTGAACAAGTACAACATGAGGTGCTTGAAAAGTAATCTAGAGTAATATTGTTTCATTTTATTCTTCTTAATCTTGTCACTTTGTCATAACTTTGTTTTGGGGTTTTTTATTGTACAGTATATATACACACACACACACACACACACACACACACATACACACATATATATATATATATATATATATATATATATATATATATATATATATATACATATACATATACATATACATATACATATACATATACATATAGAGAGAGAGAGAGAGAGAGAGAGAGAGAGAGAGAGAGAGAGAGAGAGAGAGAGAGAGAGAGAGACAGACACACATTTTATAGATTTTGTTATCTATATATTGTAATATGGTACGTAGGAAGGGGCAGGACCGGATAAGCCTTGCTTTTTTCTGCCCCTTCTCAAACAATTTTTTTTAGGTTTATCTTTACTCTTGGTGACTGTTTGCTTGTCTGGACCATTTTTGTGTCTTTTTTTTCTTCTTTTATGTTTAACCAGCTAAATAAATATCAAATAAAATCAAATTTGAGCATGGGTGATATCACTAGTCCACAATCAACTCTCAATAACTGTAAAATTAAATTATGCCCTTTTTAGATTGGCCAAAAATCACACTATATCCACAAACTACTGGCATTTTCTTCAGTCTAAAAGTTGCCAAGCCAGGCCGTTTAGCCGAAAGAGCGACTCTGCAAGTGAGGGGTTTTGCAAGTGAGGGTTTTTTTATGTGACGACACAAACCTGATCAACTATCTCCACGGTCAACAGCTGACTCTGGGAGGCTGCAACACCTGTGACAGCAGCTGAAACAGGAAACATTTGTGAACATGTTTGAATTAAGATAATTTTCTGACCAGAAAAGGACAAATCATTACAGAAAAAAGAAAGCATTTTGAAATGAAAACATGCCCCAGTAAAGAGATGTATTGCAGGCAACTTTGAATGTCGAGTGCGCAATGCATTCTGGGTGTTGGAGTATGATTCACCCTTAAGAGTGACATGGGGAAACTACAGCCGTTTTCTATGCTCAAAAGGGCTCAAATAAAAAAATATATCATAGCATATTTCTACCACATAGGTACATAACCAGCACCGATACATACCAGAACCGGTATCGATAAAATCCCTAACAGCAATGTCATGTCAGTCACTCAAACTTGGTTGAAAAGCATACCGATAGCTGTATTGCAAGTGAAATTATTAATATCTGGTGATCAAGAAATAATAATAATAATAATAATAATAATAATAATAATATCATTGTTTATTTGCATGTCTGACAGAGGCAGTGTGCTGAAATAATTACTTGACAGATAGATGTCTACTTGCAGGAAAACCCAGATTGTCCATATCTGTTTAGATTTCCTCCCATTGGCCGTTTTTGCCTGTGAACTAGCCTCAACGTGAGGCTACCTGTGAACTAATAATAAACGAATAGGACTAGCAGGACTCGAGCAGTAGCATTTGAGTGTGCGAGTCCTATTTGTTTATTGCTTCACTGCTAAATGCAGTTTGACTCGGCACCTCGTTTCGGATGTGCGTGAGCTCTCTTTACGCTGCTACCTGTGAACTAGCCATCCCAATTTCCCCACATGCAGATTAAAACACAAAACTCTTGACTATGTTACCAGTAGCTTCTAACGATAGTGGTAACAAATGGCTATATTCGGACTGCCTTGAGTTAAGCATTTTTAAACAAAGAGTAGGACGTGGCTGTCTCAAGATCCTGCTAACAAACTACAGCAATTAACATTACAATAAAAAAAACATTGCTTACCCGTTTCAACTTTCTTTGTCCAGTATTGGGTGCTTCTTGGGATTTTAATATTGTCATCCCGAAGATATTGTTTGTATAACTTCCTTTTGCCATTAGCCATTTCAACAACTAATAATGAATATGCCCAGCATGGAGAGCAGAGCCTTGCAAAATGCGCCAACCGTGGGCGCCTACACTATTAACAAAGACAATCAAAGCAAGACACTTAAACTTCCAGTCACTTCCTGTATCTGTGCCACGGGGTATCAGCTCATCGTATCAGCTACGGAGGACGGTGGCGCGTACGGCCGGCTGTGTGTTGAACAACGGCCAGCGAATGAGAGCTCGGAGTTGAACCAAGAATTGTCCAATGAGGATGCGAGTTTGTGTTCACGAAGTGACCCGAGTGACAGCCAGCAACAGCCAATCCCGGAAAGCACCGCATGGGCCAATCAAAGAACCGTTGCCATGGGCTACGTCCCCACCCACCCTCAACAAAGAAACGTCTTTCAGAGCCGCCATTTTTCTGTCGTCGAAAATCACACAGTCAGTCACAGTTGGATTGTATTATTTCGCCAGAACAGAGAATTTCTCCGCGCTAAGAGGTAAGAGCTGGATTTTATATCTAATTATGCGATAAAAGCGAGTCTTGTTGAGAGGAAAAACGTAACGTAACGTTATTTGCAGAGCGAAACTCTGTTCGCCAAACTCCATTCAAATACATGCCGTTTTCGCCGAGCCTCAAAAGGGCGAGGACAGCCCGGGGTTTATGTTGTAATAGTTATTGTATGTGAATTAAATGTATGCCGAATTGATTGGTGTTGCCGTGCAATCCATTTGATATGCTTAAAATAACCCAACTATGCCGCTGCTGCGTTAAGGCCGCCGCTTTGCTGTGTGGAGAATTTAAAAAGCCCGGGCCCCTCCACCCTCCAGTAAGCGTCTTGTTCTTTACATGGTAACCTTAAATGACCTGGGTTACACACAACCAACAGCTTGTGAGGGGTTCTCCTGTAATTCTGTTTCTTCTTCTGTGTGTGTGTGTGTGTGTGTGTGTGTGTGTGTGTGTGTGTGTGTGTGTGTGTGTGTGTGTGTGTGTGTGTGTGTGTGTGTGTGTGTGTGAGAGAGAGAGAGAACAAGCTAAAAAGTTATATTGGACTATTAAGATTATCCTCTATCTGGATTAGACTGCAATTATCTTTAATACTCAACCAAACCTCTTTTCAAAGAGCTTTATCTGCCATTTAAATGGATCCAAAGTCAGATTATATTCCAATCTATATGTCAATCAAATGTAGGTCACTTTAAACAATATACCGTACAAACACTAGATTTAATGGGTCGCCTGTAGCCTGAAAAACCGTCACTGGTGTTGGACTCCTGGTTCCGGGACGCGGTTCAATTCCGTGCAGTGACCACTTCTGACGGCTTGCCGGCGACTCAAATTCATTTTTGCATTTCAAATTGCATCGATTTTTAAGCGGTTCAATAGGGAAACATTTAGGCCACATTACCTAGCCCGTCACACACAAACAAACCAATGAGTGAGGATAGGCGAAAGACAGCATAAAACAGCACTGAGCTCTTTCCATCTATGATGACTAACTGTTCAAAATAGTGTTTCCACTAGTTAAGTGAGTGAATGTCCACACAGAGAATTATCTTTGGGTGAGGTTCCCGTTTATTATAAACACCAAATTGAAACTATATACAATATTTACATTGAGTGCAGCAGTTCGCATCATTGAAGCCATATCAAATATTTACAAACTGTACAATATTTACAGGGAGTGCATTTAGAAATTCAAGGTGCTTCAGAATTGACTGTGTGAACACTAATCAACTCTGCTGTTGCACATCGAATCAAAACAAACTCAACCTCAGCCCGTTGCTAAATAAAGAAATGAAATCACTTTCACTGAACCAGTCCTCAACTGACCGGCCGCCTGCAGCTGTTGAGCAAAAGTGTTCATGATGGAAGCAGCTGCTTGCACTTGCTGCACTTTTGGTCCTAGTATCTGGCCTTTTTTACACTCGCTGGTTGTTGGATATTAGCCTCCTGCTCTGGTTGTATCGAAGAAGCTGGTCAGGCTGTTGGCTCTCCTTCAACAGGGCCCTGGAGCCCTGGTTAGATTTGATTTCTATTATTTATTTTGAACCTTTTTATTTTATATGGGAAATACTATTTACATAAGTGCAAGTGGGCTACCAAGAAACCGCACATCCAACAGTTCAAAGTTGAATTTGGACATTACATTAAAACTGATTTATTGTTGTATTGATGTTTAATGTATGCTTGTTGACTGTATGATTTGGAATGAATCAATTAAAAAAAATAAAAATAAAAATAAGAAAAAAACAAAACAAAAAAAACATGAACGCTGAACCTCGACACATGAGCGATGGCCTTGGCGCAGACTAGAGGCGGCTTGTCTCCGAGCGGCTTCACGCTCGCGGGGCGGGACTAGGGCGGGACCTTTCGTTGAAGCTACCCAATGACAGCTCTTCCTACACATTTCCTCCCCCCACCCTCCTGTGTACAACGTTTCTACAGGCTACAGCTCCAAGCTGGAAGCTGGTTTCCACGCCCACAAAACGCTGCGACACAGCGGAAAAGCGAATTTGCCATTGTAGATGTGCACGTACCGTTAGAAACACAAAATGGCTGCTGTGAAAACGGCCCCTTAATCACGTCGCCTTCTAAATAAAAACACAGCACCCAAATAAACAGTAGACAGACTTGGCTATAAACTGCCTCAATGTAGCCAGCATGCAAAATTCATGTGTTGTCTTTCATTTTTGTGATTGAATGATTAGCTTCAAAATTCACCTTATGCAGCCAATTGACCCATTGTAACACGACTTCCTGTCAGCTGTTTTACCTGCTAAAACGTATGTCTCACCTGGTCAAACCTAGTTTGACTCACATTATGAATCAGTTATGAGTTCAGAAGTTTCCGATTGTAATTTCAATTCCTGATATTTTTTCAAGACATAATTCAAACACAAGGTGAATAAGAAAATGTGGCACAATACAATCTTCTCTAATTTTATATAAAAGGGGCTTTGTGCAATTATTAAGTTATTGGATTTATATAGCGCCTTTCAGGACACCCCAAAGTGCTTCACATATCAGGGGAGGGAGGGGGAGGGAACTCAACTCATCCAATCTCTGTCTGTCCCGGAAGTGATGTAATAAGTCCCACTGATGATTCATCAGTGATGTCATAAGAGCAATTGTGATGCCACCAGTGATGTCATAAAAGGAGTTATTACATCATTGGTGAAGACATAAGAGTCCCACTGATGATATCATCTGTGATGTCATAAGAGCAAAATCATGTTATGACATCACTAATTATGTAAAAAGTGATGTCATAATCTTCTTATATAAGCGAATGATATCACTGAGGGCTATGACTAATGCTGAGAAAAAGCAAGCTTCATGGGCCAGAGAACCTGCTGCTAAGCGAAAGCAGGCCTCCCGTGAGTGAAAGCAGGCCTATACAGGGCCAGTTCTATAAAAAGGGGAGCAAGTGGTCCCCCTTGTCCTGGACACATGCAATGATGGCAAATGGCAGTGAAGGCAGAATGTTGTGTTGCATCATGTCACCTTTCTCCGGGACAAAACGTTGCATTTGAACACACCCCGATGACCACAGCCGACCCGCAAGTAGGTTCTGGCCCTGCGTGAGACCTAGGACTCAAGGGGCCCTATTCTCCCACAGGCCATCGGCGCTAAAACGGGCCTTAAACGCAAAAAAACGTGCCTTGCGCCTGTTTCGGCAAGATAGCAATAGGCTTTAGGCTGCCAAATGCGCTTTAGGCCGAATGGGCGTGGCGCAGTCCCAAAGTGGGCGTGTCGGCGCTAAATACCAGCCTAGTAATATCTTGGGAGCTGGCCTACATTTAGCGCTTTGCGCTTTTGAAAAGCTGGCCTATTCTCTGCCTTCACTGCTTCTTCTCTGTCACCCTTCTCTCTCTCTCTCTCTGAGTTCCCAGCATGCATTGTGTTTCTTCATTTCGCTACTAAATAGCCACCAAATGAGCCAAAATAGATATAAAAGGTAGTTCTAAATTAATGTGTAATGGTAACACAGCCTGCCATTGTCAACATTTCAATATTGGACCAAATAAAACTTCGAAATGAAAACACCACCCTATGTGAAACATATATGTCCTCTTGAGGCTATATATACCCCTTGTCGAGTTAACGTGATTTAGAGAAGTAACAGCGGAACGCGCTTCGGAACGCGCTTCTAATGGCATCTGCTATACTGTGATGTTCCCCCAATAACTTGGCCCTATTTCACATTTAGTTTTACAATAAAAACACATTTATGCAATGACTTGACATAATGTAGGGTATATTTATGTGCATCATCCTTCCTGCAGCAGGCGAGAGAAAATGATATCTTTCTGGACAAACTTTCACCAATCTAATAGGCTATATTTTTCTAGCTGATGCATAGAACATTATTTTCACTTTGATCTTGCTATAGTGTAGCGTATTTACATGCTTGCAGTATTGAAACTGCAGTTAGATTGGTTTGAGAAGCATAATAATATGGAATAATAGCCTATAATGCAGACAGACAGGCTGGATGAAGGGAGGGGGGGGGGGCAGAGCGTTTGGCTTTCGTCTGGTTTTGCGGGATCACTGGAATTGGAGCTAAAAAGGCAAGTGTGCGATTCGTTTATTGCACTTATCCAATGAGCATGACGGTGCATAATTTTACGCCTAAAAGGCGTGGTTGTAATGCTTTGGGCTGCATCTAGCGCCAGCACGACGATATCAAGTGCGCCTTTCCACGCCCTCTGCGCGTGCGCTCGGCCTAGAAACTGCGCCGATGCAACGATAGGGACCCATATGTTATGAAACAAAGCAGCATTTGCCTACCATTTTCACAATACTCTCACTGCTTCTAAGAGGATATGTCTGAAAAAGTTGCACTGGTGTTGTCAGCCCTTGTCGAGTCTTTTGCTTGAGAGAGTTGGAGGTGGATAATGAGAACATTTGTGTATGGAATTACCAGATGTGATCAAGTTGAAAAATTGAGCAGAAGGTCGTGTGCGTGCCCTCTTATCCTGCAGCTGCTTCAGCTGACCAGCCAATCTGATGTGATCTCTCTCACCCACACAGCCCGATGCTGATCAACATGTCCTATCGGCTGGAAAACCCAACGACTAGAGTTAACGGTGTGGGACTTGCCACAAAAACAAGGGTGACAGACGCGACAGTCCATTGACGACAGCCAAACGTCGCCTGTGTGTCAGGGCCTTTAGGGCTGTGTTGTTCAGGTCAGAGTAATTTGTGGGCAGTACAATGAGCCGTTATGATGCAGTTGAATTTGTTCTTGTATGCGGCAGGCATGGTGAAGAAACTTGAGGATGGCTGGATGGGGACTGCCAGCTAGTCCGACCCACCTCGCTGAGGAGGCAACTATAGGCCACTCTTCATAGCCTGCAGCTACCAGCTAGTTAGCCGCTCTACTAGCTAGCCTACAACCTGCTGTCTTGTATGCAATAAACGATGCCAGCGGCTTGCTGGATCAGCGTTTACCTCCAATACTTTGTCATTCCTACAACATAGCTTTTTCCAAGTTGGTGGGACCCCATGGATGGCTGCCCTTTTAATAGTTTCACCCCTGCCCTTCAAACAGCCTAAATCCGCCACTGAGGCCACTCCTGTTGTGACATCACAGACCTTTAACCTCTTTGTCCCTGCTTCCAAAAGTACATACAGTATGAGGGATCAGTCGATAAGGTTAACAAACTGGTGCAAAACAGCAATGGGAGCTTGAGCATCTCACTCTAGCTGGCTCTGCTGCTTACATTTTAAAAACTGCGACAGTTACACAACGTTTGTATGACATGTTAAACTGTATATCAAACTCTTGAGCTACTTTTGCTCTTACTGAGAATGTCAAAATATAAGCGATGTGATGTATATTTTTTTAGATATTAACATTGGCACTACTCATACTAGTTAACTGCTACGGGGATCAGCATTTCTGGGGGATTGATCGTCACGCTGATTCGTCCGGGAGCGTACCTATGTTCCCCGGGTCCTATGTTCCCCGGGTGCTATGTTCCCCTATTTTGTGGGACCGGGGAACATAGAACCCTTTCTATGACGCTAGTCCGACCTCATGTTAGTCCGACCGGGGCCGGGTGCTGACGGCCCCTAACCCCCACCCAACCCTCACCCTAACCCTAACCTCACAGGCGCACCCGGCCCCAGTCGGACTAGCGTGAGGTCAGACTAGCATGAGATCGGACTTGCGTTCGGCCCCAATCGGGGAACATAGGACCCGGGGAACATAGGACCCGGGGAACATAGGGATGACCCCATTCGTCCGATACCCACAATACTGCATTTATGGGGGGAAAAATGTTTTTCCGTCATTGTGAACACTGGCTGCACCAGTGCACACAAGTTATGCTCTGCCCACATCCATGATCTGCCAATTCTGTTGACTCATTCAAAAGGCAGATAAGACCATGGAGAAATACAGTCGATCCATGGAAATGCATGCACTCATGTAGTTAGTTAAGTGGAGTAGATTTGTGCACAAACCTGGTTTGCAAGACGCCGGATACAAATACATGTGAAGGTAATGTTATATACAACGACTGGCGACCAATAGCACTAACCCCCATAGCCAGCAAGTGCCTGGAAAGTAATAGTAATATCACACATCCGCCCCCTGCTCCCCTCCACCCACGAGCCCCTGCAATTCGCATACCGCGCCAACAGGAGCACAGAAGACGTAGCCCTAGTGCTGCACACGGCCCTCTCCCACCTGGAGGGAAAGGACACAAAAGTAAGAACGCTGTTTGTGGACTACAGCTCAGTGTTCAACACCATTGTGCCCTCCAGGCTGGTCGAGAAGCTCAAAGATCTAGGCCTGAGCAAAGCGATATGTGACTGGATATTGGACTTCCTCACAGACCGACAACAGGTGGTAAAAAATAGACGATCGCATCTCCTCCCCTCTGACCATCAGAATAGGAGCGCTGCAGGGCTGTGTCTCCAGCCCCTACTGGTACACACCCACGACTGCGTGGAAACCCAAACATCAAACACCATCGTGAAGTTTGCTGATGACACAGCAGTGGTGGGGCTGATCACGCGACGAGACGGCCTACAGGAAAGAGGTGGCTGTCCTGGAACAGTGGTGCCAGGACAACCATCTCTCCCAGAACGTGGCTAAGACCAAGGAGGTTATCACAGACTACAGGAGAGAAGGAGGGGAGCACCGCCCGATCACCATCTACAGCACGGCACAGGGTTGGACAGCTTCAAGTACCTAGGTGTCAACATACACCAGGACCTAACTTGGACCAGCCACACCACCTCTGTTGCCAAAAGGGCACAACAATGCCTGCATGGTCTCAGGCGACTAAAGAAGTTCGGCCTGAGTCCCATGATACTCAAAGACTTCTACAGAGGCACCATTGAAAGCCTGATGACCGGCTGCTTCACCTCCTGGTACGGGACTGCGAAGGACCTCAAAGCACTGAGGAGAGTGAGACGCGCTGCCCAGCACGTAACAGGCTGCGAGCTGCCGGAACTGCAGAACTTATCTCAGCGCTGCCTCAAGAGGTCCCAGAAAATAATCAAAGACTCAACAAACTGTTCTCCCTGCTACCATCAGGGAGGAGATACAGAACCCCAAAAACTCGGACAAGCAGGCTGTAAAGTTTCATCCCCCAGGCCACCAGACTCTTAAATAACAAATAAAACACACCCAGTAATGACTCAAACCCCCCGGAGCAATATGCAATATATAACATGGGAAAAATGCAATACTATACGACAGAGTGTAACACTGTAACTTTGATGAAGATTTCCTGATGTTGGATATCAGATACAAGAGTGAGTGATTATGACACGTGTACTGATGATGATGATGATGATGATGATGATGATAACTGCGACATGTAGGGTCACAACGCAGCCCAAGAATTTCACACGGTTGTACTTGTAAAGCGAGTGACAATAAACATCTTGTATCTTGAAGCAGAGATGGGGACTTGGACTTGAGACTTGGACTTGAGTGGGACTTAAGTAACACACAGTGACTTGAGACTTGACTTGAGACTCGTCATCAAAGACTTGGGACTTGACTTCGATTTGAAGCTTTGGGACTTGGGAACAATCTTTATTTTTCTTTCTAACAAATTGTATTTTTTGTTTAATTAACATTAAGGAAATGTCTACTAATGTCATCACTAATCATTGCTGCTACTGTATTGTAATAGATAAAGGAGTGATGATAATGCTATATGCTTTGGATTCCTTATTTTTATCAATGCAGACCGGATGGCATGCAGTAGATGATAGAACGCTCATCGATAGGGACTTGAGACTTGACTTGGACTTGCACCTCAAAGACTTGTGAGCATCTCTGAAGCAGTAGATTTGACTATCAAAAATGTGCAGCTGCTCTGCAGATTTTTTTTACCTAGAAACACACTAAAACCCAACTATCTACGACCTTTGATGAACATAAAAGGTCACTTTACAGGGCTCATGGCGAGGGTTACAATCCTTTCAGGCAAAAAAGCCACCAGTTTCACAAATGACAACTTGTGCTACCATCCCCCACCCCTGTTGTCCAACTGCAGTCTGCAACTTCAAAGGGGGCCGTTAATTAACTGCTGCAGCATGCAGTGCAGGAGAGCCACACAATATCGTCCATTCATTCTGCTGTATTTTCTTCTTCTTTAAATCCACTCAACATATTGAACCAAGTTAGTCTGAGATTGCTGTTGACATGCCTCAGAGTCAGACTAAACCAAGGCCATATTTATTTGTTTCAGAAAGAGCAGAAGAAGTTGTATTGCCTGAACCCACATGTTCAGCAAGCTGAAGAAGAGACACTTCAGTGCTAGTCTGCGCCAGTGAGACACTGTGGGCGGTTCCAGCGGCAGGGGGCGCGAGGTAAATGGACCAATCAGACACGGAAATAGAGCAAGACAGCCTATCAAGATTCAGCGTCAAAGCGGCTTTCACAGGAGGCAAGCCGCCGAGCGTTTCATGATGTGCACGTACCGTGAGACAAGGTATGCAGGCGCTACCAAAACATTAAGGCCCAGCACTAGCGGTGTCTACGCATGCGTGCAGACCTTGCCGCTGAAGTGGAGCACAGAAGAACCCCAAACCCTAGAACGCGGAGTCCCGAGAGGTATAGCAAAAACCAGTAAAATAATAAGTAAGTAATAAAATGGCAGAGGTGGAACCCTGGGTGTTTGTCCACTGGACAGAAGGCAACGAGGTCAGCATACTCAAAGAACGATTTGTTAAAAATAAAAAAATGCTTAAAGATCCAGACTTAATTGGTTTGGTTGAACATGGATGCCACACCCGCAAACCACCCAAACATGGCTGGAAAATGTACCTGGCTAAAGTGTTGGCAGTCAGAGGTAAGTAAACACAACTATACTTTTAGTCGCAATGTATGACATTGGAAGTAGCGTTAAGCTTCCCCTCCCCCACCCGCAGGTCTGCTCTCTGCACCTGTGCATAATGGCGGCCATGCCATGTGGTTGCCATTCCATCGCCAAGTTAAACAATCGCAATTTCAGTCTGCGGCAGCAACATTTGGAAATGTAGAAATCTTCATACATCTACAGACGTATTCCTTGTAGTTGCATGCTTTGCCGTTTATGCAGCGCTATGTTGAATTATATTATTGGATAATTAGATATGTCTGACTGATGTAACTACAGTATGTAGAATGACATTGTATGATTAATGGTTTAGTCTCTAACATGATATAGAACTATGTAGAATGACAATATTGTATGATTAGAACGTTGACGTGGTGTGTGCAGGACGGACAGTTTTAGTTGACGGTGGTGTGTGTGCAGGACAGACAGTTGGGTTCACGGTGGTGTGTGTGTGCAGGACGGACAGTTTGGTTTACGGTGGTGTGTGTGTGCGCAGGACGGACAGTTTGGTTGACGGGTGTGTGTGTGTGCAGGACAGTTTGTTGGGACAATTTTTTTATGTATGTTATGGAACATCACTAGACTAGTCCTATAGTTTTCCTATAATACTACTCTGATATGGACTTAACTCTTTGTGGGTTTATAGTGACCTTACCATGTTGTGTACAGTATCAGTATAGTATTTTAAGTTAAGTAGACCATGCCCTTCATTCAGCGCCCCTGTCATCAACAGTTAAGAGATGTTCTTGTGTCATCACCATAATCTATTGTTGCACAGTTCATTTGTTTGTGTAACCCAGGCCTATTTTAACCCTTACAGATAGTCATGAAGAAATCAAAAGGGTTGAGAAGGAGTGGCTGGCTGCCGCACCTGCCATTATGGAAACCGCACATGCACCGAGGAAGAGGAGGACATTGACAAAGGAGGATGAGGTGGTCGATGTAGATCCACCACAGAAAGCCAAGAAGGTTAGATCAATATAAATGTGGTTATTTTCATAATTTGCAGTGAGGGATAGTTGGGATTTTTGGACATGGGGTTGTGTGAGGTTATCAATAACCAATCATTCCAGATGTAAATATGATCTGTACATAGTGACCGGTTACATGCACACTTCAGGTTTTTGCCCATATTAGGAAAAAGACAATATTTCGACTAAATTAATAATCCACCACTATGCAGCCGTAGCTTGCCTCCCCCATATGGGGGCGATGCAGGTAGAATCATCAGTTTTTTCTGTTGAGAACAAACCGTGATGGGAGGTTTGACTCTTTTTACTAACTCAAGTTTGTATGAGTCATTCACTAAGGAGTTGGGTTTTTGAGTCACCTGAATCCGTTACCCCCAGGACCTGGGAAATCACCCTTGCCCCCCACCCAGAGCAGCTCACAAGAGACGTCCGATTCTGCTAGTCTGCTGGGTAACTTTCGGTGTAACCCTCGAGTTGCTCTGAGTCTGCTAACTTGAACGGGCTACAATAATTTAATCATGCAGCACTTTCTAAATGTTATTGGATAAAATGGATACATTTCTGATAGTGAAACGAGTCATTCACTCAAAAGCATGTATCCAGCTCAGCAGCTGACTCCAGACCAGCAGTCTACTCGCACCCGCTGAACCGAGCTCCACCCACTCAGACTCAGTTAACCTCGCGTCACCAGTCTCTTCCTCCTGCGGAGAAAGAGCCTGGTTTGCATCGTTCAAGATTCTGAAATCCGGTCTAGACCACGCCCCTAGACACTGAACTTCCACGGGAACCTCGCTCAACACTTTAAGAAAATCGACTCAAGATCAATAATATTACATCTAAATGTTGCTTCTGTAACGTCACAATAAAATTACAGTAAATATAATCTTTGTTCATGTTTTATCTGCATAAAAAACGACGAAATTAAATAAATACAAAAATAGCTGTGTGCAGACGGCATGCATGATTAGCTAACGTTAACGATACCTCTTTTGTCTCGTCGCATCCTCGTTTACCCTTTTGGTCGGTGTGTCAGGCGATGGTGGCGGCTGTGCCATTTTGGATAAAACCAAAGTGTTTACAAAGTCGTATTCTTTCTATATAACTAGTGTCAAGCTAGCGTCAACTAGCCACATGCCGCACAAGGGGGTTCCGCTATCATATCCGGTTGCTGGATTTGCGCCACGCCCCCAGGCTCAAAAGCAGTGGAAGCCGTTCCAGACTAGACTCAGTAATCCAGACCAGCAGTCATACTCGCTGAATCAACATTACTCTTTACCGTTACATGCCAGTTCGGAGAAATTGTTTCCCAACTGGAGATGGACTGTCTATCAGGGTGGGTACAGAGCTGCAGCACCAAATAACAGACGTGATAGGCACACATTAGACCAGTGTTTCTCAAACTGTGGGGCGCGCCCCTCTGGTGGGGCGCAGGGGGAAAAGCAGAAATGCAGCGTGTTCACTGAACAAGATGATCAGCTGCTGTGGTTGCCTCAGTGTCACGTTTTTATCATATACTGTACAAATAGGGACAGCAAAGAGCAAAATGTGCACCCCAAAATAAATGTTTTTTATAATATTTATAAAACCCGAAATCGATCTTAATAAGGTGACGTGACAAACACGGACTCTCTCATGTCCCTGACACGAAGCAGCTCCCTCC
This sequence comes from Poromitra crassiceps, assembly GCF_964638095.1. Lineage (NCBI taxonomy): Eukaryota > Metazoa > Chordata > Actinopteri > Beryciformes > Melamphaidae > Poromitra > Poromitra crassiceps. The sequence goes on along the minus strand of NW_028152213.1, from coordinate 469,010 downwards.
TGCAGTAGATAAGATCAGCGTTACAGGTGTTAAATTAGCACATGTTATGTTGTGTCGTGAACGCTGTCCAGAGACAACAATATGGACTAATATAAGCCTGACGTGTGCGTGAAAGACAAGCTGTGACACTTCTGTGAATAATTCTGCTGAATAGACCTTCCTACTTACAAACGTGGAAAGCGAAAGTAAAACAATTCCAGGCTGAGAAATGCCATTTTTGATGTCCTTGCAGCTCGTCAGGTAACGCAATTGTCAGCCTTCCTTGTTCATAAATTGATTCTGAAATGGTCAGAGATCCAATCGTTCTGGATTTCAAATCAACTTTGAGTTGGTGGATACAGTATCTGTTTGGGGGCTCAGGAACTTACCTACTGTAGGCTACATAATGCAAAAGTAATTAATAATAATGCATCACATTTTATTTGTATTATTTTGTGAGTAAAATCTGTGATGCTCAGTCCTGCCCAGTGCTCTGATCATCTTTCTTGAATATCTCAGATTGAACTTTATCTGTTAATTTATGTATGGACTCTATTCTCTGTAGAAGATTAAGCTGAACCATCCACAGTCGGAGAGCGATGAAGTCTTTCAAGAGTATGACGAGGCACGGAGAGAAGACAAAGACACAATCAAGCAACTGAGGGCCCAAGTCGAGTCACAGCAAAAAGAAATGGCACAGTTGAAGAAACTCAACCTTCAGCTCCAAGAAGGTAAGTAGAGACTATCAATAACTATGGGTGTGTCTGAAACACTATTGAACTGCTGGTTACCTAGTTACCTAACTAGTTACCTGGTTAATTAGTTAAAGCTGCAGTAAACAATTTTTAGGTGATTTCTTTTTTTGTATTAAAATAAGTGTTACATGGCTCTATATTCTGACAGCCATCACTGAAATAAAGTGGTTGTTTAGTAAATTTTGACTCCCAACCCACCACTGTACTTCTCTCCTGTAGTCTCTACAAATTACGGTTGCAGAGATATGTCCGCCCTGCATGCAGGGCTACAGGAGAGAAACGGAGTACAGCGGGGGTTGGGAGTCAAAATTTACTGACCAAACACTTTATTTCAGTGATGGCTGTCAGAATAGAGAGCCATTTCACACTTATTCTGATGCAAAAAAATCACTTCAAAATCGCCTACTGCAGCTAGTTGTAATATAAGTGATCTAAAAATATGTAGTTTCAGACACACCCTATATGTTATCATACACTTCTTTAATAATTTTCAATTTTCCATATTTATTACCCTACATATTGAAGCTCATTCCAGGCATGGGGTGCATGAAAGGAAAAAAAAGTAAAGTGCATCCAGACGAATGTATTAACATCTTATTTGTATTTGTATTTTTATTTGTTTGTATGAGAGAGGAAAAAAGATCAGATCGGATAAAATAAAAAATAAAAAAGATCGGATCGGTTGATATCCGTATCGGCAGACACTCAAGGTTGTAGTATTGGTATTGGTATCTGTTTAGAAAAAGTGGAAGCGGAACATCCCTATCTTGCACCACCCAGACTAGCACATTACATCAGTCACTGATCCAGGCCTGGAATATTATTGCAGTGCCTTTTTTCGTCCACTAGATGGCAGCAGACCATGTGCCATTCTTAGTCTCTACTGAATTACATCTGTATGTAATGTTGGGCTATTTCAGTGCTTACCTCATAGCCCAAGTCGGATGTTTATCGCTATTATTATTTTATATTAGCCTTGTTACATGCACACTGTATATCGCTTACTGACATTTGTGAGTTACAATTCCTGTGGGCTTTACTAAATCGACAGTTTATAGTATAATACATAATTGTGACACACATTCAATTCTGTTGTTTATTGTTTTCAGAACCACACACAAACTGAACCATTGAAAGAGCGTGTGTTAACTGGCATGCTAATAAAGATCATTGAGAAATAGACTAGCATCCGGTTAAGTTCTTATCGGGCACCCTGCAGCGGCCCTGGGTCCAACAACTACCAGTCAGTTTAAGTTCAACAAGTGCAGCCTTTCAAGCCCACCGCTTTTATATTTATTGATGCCCATCCCTATTCCATACTGATTGATATATTGAGTACATGGCAATAGATGGTGATTGGGTAGATGTTGGTGGGGTGCTTGACTAATAACAGATGAAGATGAAATAACATTCAGCTTTCTCATTATCACTGCATATGTTGTGTACTAAAATTCTGTTTAATGTACAGGCATTCCATCCTGCATTCAGGACTGTATTGAAAAGGCGATTGCACAGGTAATGTGAACAGATTAAATCCTAATAATGTTACTATAGCCTTTTCCAAAAAATAAAATAAAAATAACATTACCAACTTAGTATACAGGGTTTCTGCACAGGTAGGGAATCTGAGGGGCACGGTGGCACAGTGGTAGCGCTGTCGCCTCTCTGCTAGAAGGTCCTGGGTCATCAAAAATAAAGGATTTCTGTGTGGAGTTTGCATGTTCTCCCTGTTCCCCCTGGGGGTTCCTTCAGATAGGAACCCCTCAACAATACATGCAAAATCCTGGTTGCTTCAACGGTGCCTCGTCTGGTCGGTCTGGGAAAGTATGAAAATAAGAGTATGGGGAAATATTTGTTTCCTGACTGTCTCTTGTGATTATCTTGACTTTGGTTTTCTAAAATATAAAATTAGGAATTTACAAAATAATTGTATCATACAATACAAGCATTTTTGTTTCAAGCTATTTATAGTGGAGAGCCAGTGCAGGCAAAACCAGGTCCAAGGGGCAGTGTTGGGAAGTATCTGAATAGATGTATTCAGAACACTGTATTCAGAATAGAAAATATTAGTATTATTTATTCAGTCCACTTACATTTTAAATTTGTGGTATTCTGAATACAGTTCCTTTCGTAAAAAAATTTAATACTTGAAGGGAATATTTTTACTTGCTCTAAAATTCATATGAAGCACGCAAGTTGTTGGCGTGCACAATGTAGCCTACCTGCCTCCCTACAACCCTGCTGCTCTATCTGCCCGTCCCTGAGACACCTGCACTGTTCACACTTCATTTGACAAATGATAATCCTTCCTTCCTTTTAAAAGGCCTTGGCTCATGCAAACTGCATTGCATAGTTGAATTCACTACTGTTGACAAAATGCACTATTGTAAGCCGCTTTGGATAAGTATCCACTAAATTATGTAGCTTAATGTAATATGTAAATTTAAGTATTCCAAAAGTATTCAAATTATTCAGAATAGGTTACTTTATTTGAGTAATGTAGTGGAATACGTTAAAAAATACATTTTAAGGCATGTATTCAGTTTTCTGTAATGGAATACATTTTATTGGCATATTTTGCCACTGGTATTCTTTTAGACACACGTGTGCATTTGGGGGCAGTCTGCAAGGCTTTCTGAGGTGCATTTTCAGGATTGAGAAAGCAAGACGGACTCGGAAATATTAAATTTTTTGGTCCTAGCGCATAGCAACGGCAGTGGTGTAGTGCAGGGAACTGTAACATCCATATCTTATGAAAAATACAGGACGTCAAATTATTTTTCTTGTTCCCAAGCAATGAAAAGGAGTACGTTTTAATAATGTGGTGGATGTTGGAAGAGGCGGTGCTCGCAGAGCATTTGTTTGCCTGAAGCATCCATTACTTGCACTTAAACAGAGCATGACATCACTGTAGGCAAAGTTATTGCGAATAGTCTGAGAAATCTAACGAGAAGTATGGAACTGTGCATATGGAGAAGAACATTTCAGACCCATGTGGAACACCTTACCAAGAAAGTGAGACGAAAAATCGGGTTCTTATACAGGAACAAAGCCTGTTTTTCATTTGAATCTAGAAAGACCGTTGTTCAGTCCTTAATTTTGTCTGTATTGGATTATGGTGACGTTGTATATGCACATGCCACTTCCACTACCTTAAAGCCACTTGATGCGGTGTATCACAGTGCCCTGCGCTTTATAACTGGTGATAGATTTCTCACGCATCAATGTATTTTATATGAGAAAGTGGGTTGGCCTGCTCTGTCGGCTCGAAGGGAGCAGCACTGTCTATTATTAATTTATAAAGCCCTGATCGGGAAGCTTCCTTGCTACCTATCATCGCTGATCAGTCTCAGTGATATATGCTATAGGACACGTTCACAATCCCACATCAGATTGTTTATACCTCGTGTAAGGACAGACCTAGGAAGGACTGCCTTTTCTTTTTATGCCCCTGACAGATGGAATAAGCTCCAGAATATTTTAAAATTGGACCAATTTATTCCTTTTAATTCTTTTAGACTACTCCTTGAAAATACCCTGCAAACTGTGTGCTCTTGTTTTATTTGATGTAATCCTCTGCTGTTGTGTTTTGTCTGGTAACATGTTTTCAATAGGGATGCACCGATCGATCGGCACGTGACCGGAAATGGCCGATTTTCACGTGATCGGCCTCGATCGGTGATCTGCGCCGGTCACTCTAAATAGCCGATTCTGTGAGCCGATTTTCACATGACGTGCGCGCACCCCAAAGCACCGAGACAGGCACCCAGCCACCACACCACACACGCCAGCATACCTTCCTCGTTGTGGATTTTTTTCACCGTCAGTGAAGTAGACAAATCTCGCAGTTTGTCACACATGCAAGTCGAAAATAAGCCGTGGAGACAGATGCGGCCGAGTCCCGCTCGGCTGGAGTCAAGTCTGAGCGGCTCGCTTCACCTCACTGGCCCCCCTCTCTCTGCTCTCTCTACCCGGGAAGCAGTGCTGCTGCACCCGGCCACAGTGCACAGCCGACTTGGCGAGGTGAACGCGAGCATTGTGTCGACCATTCCCCGACCTGCCTTTTCCATTCCACATCAGCGCTGGTGCCTCAGCCTGTCAGTCATGTTGTAACGTAGATACAGGAGAGACTATTTGTTTCGTATTGCAAATAGAACGACGGACATAATAATAAAAATGCATCGGACTCACAAGTGTGCAAGGATTTCTGTGCGTGACGATATTTTTTCGGATGGCAGATAAAAATACGCATACCAAACTTTGGACTGTGTGTAAACTCCGCCTGATATTCAGACTGAAGATCGTTACTGTAACTCATAAACTCATTTCCCCTCTACTCAAGAGGACTGGTCTGGAGCCAGGCTATAAACTCCTTGTCCATGGATCATTTTGATGTTCTGTTGCACCTGTTTTCTTTTGGAAAAGTAAATGCATGATAGCTGTGGGATATAGGCTATTGGATTTAATTTAATTGTTGTATTCATTGTATTTGCACAAAAAAGCTCTGTCCAGTAGCCTAACCTGGAACACTTTTATTTTGAGATGTGTTTGAGTGAGATGGTCCTACTTCATGTAAATGATAAGATAAGATAAGATTATTTGGATCCCCATTAGATGTAAGAATTGTTCTATGAATCTTAATTTTCAAACAGTTACAAAAACGTTTGTAAGCTGTCAATTGTTGTTTTTAGAAAAAAAAATCGGAATCGGCAAAAATCGGTATCGGCAAGTCAGACTATTCAAAAATCGGAAATCGGAATCGGCCAAGAAAATGGCAATCGGTGCATCCCTAGTTTTCAATGTAAATGTTTTACTGTAACAGGGCTCCCTTGAAAATGAGAGCTTGCTCTCAAGGGATTTTTCCCTGTATAAATAAAGGTGAAATAAAATAAAATAAAAAAAGTATGTAATTTTTAAATGGAAACTGTGTAGGAACCCTGGATGTCATTTGGGATTACAATTGATAAATAGTGCATTCATTTTTACTATAAATGTGTGGCACAGAACTAACTTGTTTTTTCCCAATGTTTTTGATACATCTCTATTAGAGAATTTACAGTACAGTCTAAATTCTACAATGATGAATAATTCTGAATTTCCCTTTAGTGTCTTCCCAAGGGTACTTTGTCTTACTTGGACCAAGTGGAACAGCAGTTCCGCTACCAGCCTGAAGTTTACTACGAATTCAAGGAAATAATGGATGGTCACATGTCTCGAAGGTTAGGACACTGCTCGATTTGTCTGACCAAAAACACACTGTGGCATTAGGTTCCGCACCCAAGCTCTATCACCTTTCTAGTTTGATTGATCTGCCATATTAGGAGTTCTTCGTCTCGGTTATTGGATTGCAGTACAGTAGCATCACTAATTTGCATGATGCAGCACTAATATAATGAACTGTCCTGTAATCTACAGTAGGGACAGGGTACAAGGTGTGGTTAACAAAAGCAAAAGCAATGTTTGTGTTCTGCAAGAATCTTTACAAACGAGGAACACTTTTATGACTTGTGAAGCCTAAATGTGATTTTCAAGGAATGCTCAAAACAAGTCATAAAAGTGTTCCTCGTTTGTGAAGATTATCTTGCTGAACACAAACTTGGCTGTTTCATAACTCTTTTTTTATTCACAGAGCTTATTTCATGCATTTAACTGAAATCCCCATACAGAAATCCCATTCACTTTACCCATTATGACAGTGATTTCTGGATAAGCCTACAAAAATGTCATCCATGCAGTACTCTGCGAAGTGTGTGTGTTTGAGCAAAATTGCGTTCGGCCACAGCTCTGTCTTTTTACAGCGATCGGACAGAATCTTTCAGGAAGTGTAAAGAGCACCCCTGCAGGTGTCCTAACAGAGCCAGATATTTTAAATGTTAAACAGTGGAGGAGACATCTGATTGGAAAAGACATTTGAGAGTTGAGACCGTGAAATTAGTCGATTCCCATTCCTAAGCTTATCTATGTCCAGCGCTGTAGTAAAGTCACTATATCTCGAATCACCAGTTTTTGAGTCAAGTCCTCATTACCTGAGTCACAGTCTGAAATTACTGAACATACGTGTGAATCCCCATGTAGGTGGAACACGTGCTGTGCCTGCCCTTGCATGAAGTTGAATGATATCACAGTATCAATATATACAGTATATGCCAGATCTTCTTATCTATAGTATAGGCTCTATATACTATAGATCTTAGAACAAAAGGTCGAGTTCCCCTGGTATAGAGCATAGTTTCCCTAACTGTGGCTCCGCCTGGTGGTCCGCCAGAGAATTGCAAAAACAAAAACCATACGCATTAATCATGAGGAGTAGCAGCATTTTCTGAAATCACACACGCATATGTATATATATATATATATATATATATATATATATATATAGCCTACCTTATGGTACTTGAACGGAAATGTTTAAGAACCCCTGCTATAGAGCACCGCAGGAATGAGTCTGCTAGTAGGTTGTTGGACCCTCTTGGGAAAAGTGAATAGGGTTTTAGAATGAGGATTTCAAATGAGGATTTCACTAAGATGTATGAACGAATCTGAGTCCTAGTCTCCCATTTCCGAGTCTGAATGCTTGAGTCCAAGTCTTGAGTCAAAAGTCCTGAAAATGTGCCCAGCACTTGGACTGGAGTCAAGTCAGACTAGACTACATCACTGTCTACGTCAGCAGTGGATTTGAATGTACCGTGCCTGTTTTGCGTTTCCAGGATCGACACATCTGTGGTCATCAGCAAAGTGGCCCAGCTCTTCAAAGGTCACCCTGACCTCATCATGGGATTCAACGCCTATTTGCCTCCAGGCTACAAGATGGAGGGTCAGACGAACGACCTGGAGAATCTTACCATAGCAACCACCATCCCTCCACCCCTTGAGACTCAGGCAACCCTGGCCAAAATGAGCAAGGTGAGTGCAGACTGAAACTTGACTTTCTCTTTCTTTCTTTCTTGAATTCTTTCTTGAATTCTTTTTTCCTTTCTTTCCTGTTCTATGCACCACTTTGGGTTATTTTTAATATGTACATTATTTTATTCAGTGGGATCCTTTAGTTATGATTTTTTGAGTCACTATCCCAGTTTGGTTGTTGGTGCCAAAAGTTGTTTTCCAGAGTTGACACATACTGATCTTACTCATTTCATTCTGCCACCTTCATGCTGGGTTTCCACAGTACTGCCACAGCGGTAAAAGTGGGGCTTTATTTATTTAAATGTTTTCTTTCTTCTTCTTTCAAAAAGATCCCCCTCACTGCTACCACAGCAGTGCTGCAGTAGCTACTGCCACAGCAACGCAGCCAGATTAAAACAGTAGCATTTGTAATGTGTGTGTGTGTATATTTAATGTGTATATTCTCTCTTTGCAGTGCACTCCAGGAGGTTCAAAAATTGCGGAAAAAGTTATGTCCTCACCTGTAAGTTACCTCTTGAACCTCAGTTGCATCATCTGACTTAGTTTGAAGAGTGATTGTAAAACTATATTAGGAAATGTAAAGGCACTACAGACAGGCAATCTTCTGTCACTTTGTCAGATGCTTCTATGGCATTTCCCTGTGAGATGCAGTGTTTCCCACACAGACACAACTCCCCCCCCCCCCCCCCCCCCCACAATTATTCAATGTGTAGAATTTGATCAAAATCAATCTCTAATGTATCTGATGTCAAGTAACTTTTGTCATTTGGAGGTGCAAAGACCAGGGGTGCATTCAGAGCCTAAAGGAGTGAAGCTGCCTTCTAGCTCTCCGCTCTGGCGGCTGGTTGCAGTATGGCACTTAAGGCCTGGTTCCCCATGTTAGTTGATGGGGAAAGGTGAAAGTGAAAGAATCATAGAACACGTCAGATAATTGTTTTCCAATGGTGGTTTCTATAATTTTCGATAGGTCTTATCACGCTAATGCCTCTCCAAGTGCTAATTTTTATGATCAGTTTGTATTTAAGTAGCTATTTGATAAATAACAATTTTATAAATCGGCCAATCAATGGCTCGTCCCCTCATGCTGCCTTCAGGTGCTCCTCTGATATTTCGTATTTACCGTGGTAAGACATAGTGGTTGACGGCAACACTAGTCTATGCTGCTTGCTTCTCAACCCTGCAGTGAGGGGTACTTGGCTTGATGCGACCACACCGCAATAAAGGAAATGGTTTCGAGAAAGGTGCGCGGAGTAACGTTGGTTTGGAACTGAAGTTTCCAATGAAAGTAAATAATTAATGAGGATATTCCCTCTTTACAGTGCACTCCAGGACGTTCCACACAGGGAAGAAGCCCACTCTCATCACCAACTGTAAGTTACCTCTTTAAAGCAACATTTTGGGAGATTAGTCTATTTGACATATTCCCGTAAGACGAGAAGATTAATGCCCTTCTCTTCTCCAAAGCATGAAATGCAAACTGCAATTTCTCAAAAAGTCCAAAAAGCTTAAAGGGATAGTTTGGTTTGTTTGAAGTGGGGTTGTATGAGGTACTTGCATACAGTCAGTGTACTACATGCAGTAGAATGCAGCCAGCGCGGCCCCAGTTTGGAGACCGGCCATGTCACGCAAGTAGAGCTGTCTGCTGGGTGTGAAGGGGGCCAGGAGCAAGAACATAAAAAACAGAAAAACTACGTAAAATGCTTCTATACTGCCCACCTGGCATAATCCAAGTTTCCACAAGCCCTGAGATGCCAAGTTGACTTGAAAATATGTCATTTACACCCTTTTTTTAGCTGAATTATTCACTGTAGCCAGGTGCAGAGGCAGCTCAAAATAGTGAAAGTGAAGTTGCTCCGCCTGACTACATTGAAGATTTCAGCAAAAAAATGGGTGTAAATGATGTCTTTTCATGTCAACTTGGCATCTCAGGGCTTGTGGAGATGTGGATTATGCCAGGTGAGCAGTATAGAAGCATTTTATATAGTTTTTCTGTTCTTTTTTACGTTCTTGCTCCTGGCCACCTTCACACCCAGCAGACAGCTCTACTTGCGGGACATGGCCGGTCTCCATTTCTCCAAACTGGATTCTACTGCATGTAGTACACCGACTGTATGTAAGTACCTGATAGGACCCCACTTCAAACAAACCAAACTATCCCTTTAATGTATGTAGGAGTAGTTGGAGTTGAAAGAGGATTTGTGTTCTTTGTGTTTGGGACTGAAGTTTCCACTGAAAGTAAATAATTAATGAGGATATTCTCTCTTTACAGTGCACTCCAGGACGTTCCACACAGGGAAGAAGCCCACTCTCATCACCAACTGTAAGTTACCTCTTTAAAGCAACATTTTAGGAGATTCGTCTATTTGACATATTCCCGTAAGACGAGAAGATTAATGCCCTTCTCTTCTCGAAAGCATGAAACGCAAACTGCAATTTCTCAAAAAGTCCAAAAAGCTTAATGTATGTAGGAGTAGTTGGAATTGAAAGTGTGTGTGTGTGTGTGTGTGTGTGTGTGTGTGTGTGTGTGTGTGTGTGTGATGGGTCGGTTTCACCGGTCAGGTTCGGTGTACAAGCTTAAACCGGTTTGATTTCATGACAACCGGCTGAACCGACATGCAAATTAAATAGTGAAATGATTACATTTTTGGGGAAAAGGAAGGTCAGATTGCGATGCCTGTAAAGGACTACATGTATTTCTTGGTGTGTTCTTCAAAACAGCTGGATCAATATGATCCACCAGGTGAAAGTATATATCTGTTTAAGCTAAGTTTGTTCCACCATTCAGTCGTCTACTGTCATTTATGGGCTCCACTCAGGAGCACTAGTCAAGTGCAACACATAGTTGTAGAATTAGGTATACCGGTTAGATACGGTTTATTTTACAATATCGAATCAGTTTTTAAAAAATTACACCGACCTGTGTGTGTGTGTGTGTCTGCCTGCCTTCCACTGCCCCATACAGGTCTGGTGTATTGGTGGAGCGTGCAGTGGTGTATCTCTAATTTTATAGACCAGTAGATGCTGATTGGTGTGCTCCCAGAGAAGCAAAATAGTCTACTGCTGTGTAGGGCTGCCCCTTCCTGGTCGGTTGGTTGATGTGCTCTTGTCCGACCAGATTCACGTTGGTCGGACAATTGCTAGTGTTAATAATTTCGCTAGATAAATTCTATTTCACAACATTAAGCGCTCCGGAACGAAGTAACGTGCCTCATCAAGGACCGTTTATGGAGGTGCCCTGCACAAGCTAGACAGGCTACTGCAGTTAGCAGGGAGCAAACAGCTGAGTGATGGAATTAAGCAATATTACACTCCAGGCTGTTCTTTACCGGCGTTAATGGCACGACAGTGATCCTGCCGCATCGAGTTTAATCGCGAAAGCTGTCTCCCCCTCCTTTCTGCCAACTAATTGGCCAAGTAATCGTGCTAAGTCCTTAATCACGTTAATCATAACCATCGCACACGCTTTCTGAAATATGTTTCCCATCGCAGTGTATATGGGTATATTGGTCGAGGGCAGCCCTACTGCTGTGCACGGGGCCAGCAGCTAAATGTATTTTATTCACATAATAGAAGGCCCAGCTAAACAAATCAGCTTACATACAGTATAAGCTCCATTAACAGCATTTACAGTGCTTTAGCTTGCCGTCAAACAGCCCTTTCTCAACCGTAGAACTACTACCATATGTCTACATGTACGCCTCTATTCGGCCACAGGTTGCTTTTTAGGACAAGTACTGTTGCAGACTAATACAGTGCGCAGCATGCATAGGGATGAATACAGTAGTAGTTCTTCGGTTCACTACATTCCTAGATCAGATGCCGTCAGTTAGATGTTAAAAACAGGTATTTAGTCGGTACTGGCTAACGTTCAGTTCAGTGTCCAGCAGGGCTGTAGTACTCGAGTCCGGTCTCGAGACCGATTTTTGGCAGTCTTGGTCTTGTCTCGGATTTGTAGTCAATATTTCATGACCCAGACTTTCTCGGGATTGAATATGATTCAGACTTGAATTGGTCTCGGATGAATAAAATGTCCATTACAATCAGAAGATGCCCCAGAGACAAAGTGTGTGTGAGAGCGGGCTGCGACAAGGCTGGCGCAGGTCGGCTCCTGATAACCTTTTGATTAGTGGGGGGATCCCTGTTTTTCTGTTTTTATAATAGCCTATTGTTGGTGATTAGCATGTTTGTTTCATAGGCTATTGTTTTACAGTTTCGGCCAGCTACTGCTTTTGTTCCTGATGTGTGGGTGATTGGTCTACAGATAATGTAATGATAAATGGTTCATTACCTGCCTGCCAGTGACCCAGCAGGCAGACCAGAGTGCTGCTGAAATGGTAGACATGTGCATTCAGGGCTGTAGTGGAGGGAGTGCAGAGTTATCCTATATGCAGTTTTAGTATGACATAAGATTATTTCAATAATTTGATTAAATTAAAATGTCATGCCAGGAACATTTTCAGTCAAGCCTTTTATGCTTTAAAAGAAAACATGCTTTTTTTCAAGCCTGTGGGCGGGGTGCAGAGGGTTAAATCGGGCAGTATGGCAGATGCAGGAATAAATCTTTCTAAGCTAAGTTAAATTCATTGAATGCAAATATACTTGGCCAAAATGAGTGTGATGAGATTCTTCTTATTATAGCCAGTAACAAGCATAGAGATGAAGCAGTTCCATCTTCATGGCAACAACAGTGTAATAGCAATGGGGGATTTATTATGTTAAAATTCTGTATGTGCATATAAACTTGAACTGTTCCACTTGTTATGTTTACAGTCACCATGTAATCTGGAACTGAACAAAGCGGCGAAGTGCGCAGCCATAAAAGCCAACTCGTATACGAAAATGACAAGAACCCTCATGTCGGCCTGCTTCCCCGTGGAGAAACTCCTGGAGTGCTCCGTCACAGGGAGAAAGGTGGAGGGGGTGTTGAGGCCTCCACTGGACCCCACCCAAGTGAAGCTAATTATTGGTAAGAACTCATCTCACTCTTCCCATATCAACAGAGCCCATAATGATGGTATGAAAATGCCTTAGTACAACTATCATGGCAAATTTTGATGATATAAGTTGAAAAACTTAAATGGATAGGCCACTTTTTGGGGAGTTTAGCGAATTTTCCATATCGCCCCCAATAAACATCGATATACACGTCTTCACAGCAACTGTCCGTGCAGTTTGGAGGGTCGGGGTGTGCAGTAGTTAAATGGACAGCACTAAAACAGGACCAAGCGGATCGCGGCTCAAAGTCAACAAAACACAGTAAAATATAGTGTAAAATAAATATTCTGGTCAAGAGGTCTGTCTTTTTGTTTTGTTTGTTAACTCATTGAGTGCCAGCCACTTTTGGAGAACGGACGCTCCCAGTGCCAGAGTTTTCAGAGCGTTTTCAGTGATTTCTCGAGGCCCACAGAATATTGTGTGATATTACTATGTAAACACCGAACACGCAAAAAGAACAAGGAGACTCTATTGTATCATCAGCAAAAAAAGTTTATTGATACCATTTTCCGTTCTTTAGTTATGAGCCAGAGAAGATAGGTTGTTTTCAGCGTTTTCAGGCATTTCAAATTATAAGCTGAGATATTCAGCCTTTTGTGAAATGCAGCATTTCAAGCACATTCACTGACTCTAGATAATATTTTCTGATGTAGTGATGTGGTGTAGTTGTGTCCTGCCCTGCGTGCCCCACCCCCCTCTCCCCCCTCAGCTGAAAACTCCTCCCCACACTAGTAACACACAGCCTCACGCACGCAGCGTCTATTTTCGGAGTGCTTTTGGTGCGCCGCCTCCCAGGCAGCGCAACATGGAGAAGCCACACGCGGACTGCAGTGAAAGGTTTGGCTTTTCAGTGTCGGCTGCTGCTTTTCTAGCGGCTAATCGTGTGGAGAAACTATGCTGACAGACAGACAGAGGCAGAAGGGCTCAGTTGTGTGCGCGGATTGACTGTGTTCGCACTTCGCAGGCACCGTCAGTTGCAGCCAGAACAATCTACATGGCTCTGGGCTGCAGCATGAGCGGGTTCTCTTTGATCACGGCTATTTCAGGCTGTGTATTCCTGACATTTCTGTAATCTGGAGAGCACTGTCACCACCTAAGGGTTCTGTAAAATAGGTTATAGACCTCCAATAGCTACAATATTTGTACAAGAGATGCAGAAGGCTTTGATCGACGTACCACCGTCAAAAAACGCATTGGATGTCTAAAGACGTCCATGGCACTCTACGTCACTATTTAATTGGACGTCTAAAGACGTCCATGGCACTCAATGAGTTAACTTAAGTTATTTAATTTAATTTACCTTGAAGTAAATTTGTATTTTGTTGTTGTTCCAACAGACCAAGTGCAAGCTGTGTTCCCAAACACCAGTGATGTTCAAATCAGACAGTGCATGGCCCAGAAGTTGAAGGATGTGAGGCAGTGCGGCAAAGAACAGTAAGTTTCTCTAGTTTTCTCTATCACTGAAAGTGGGTGTAAAACGTATAGAATGTAACCTGACCTTAATTCATGCTTATATTATATTGATATATCTTAATTAAAATTGGCGGTGTCTGTCACGATTGTGATGTCATCAGTGATGTGATAAACATTTTCCTGCCTGAGGCTAAACTTGTGGGCGTTCTGAGCATGAAGGGGTGGAGGGGATGTGCCACAAGGCATCATCCTGTCTGCCGAAAAGCCATTAGAAGAAGGCTAACCTTGCATCTCCAGGCTCTCTCTGAAAGGAGAAGAGCCGATCTGTGCTCAATTAGTGTTCTGGTCTGATATCTGGTGTATCTCTCTGCCTGTATCGCTCTTTTTTCCCCTGCAGTGTTAGGGTTGTATTCGTTTCATAATAGAGCTGTAATTGTAGTCGGGGCGTAGGGGCACAGATTCTGTTGTAGCATTTTCTGTTGGATTTATTGCATCTCCATCCATTATCCATGGCACATTTTACAGCATCTGTTTTAGGGCATAGGGTGTTGCCCAAAATTCTGAGAATGTTGCTCTATGCATCATAGATTTTGTGTAAGTTATGGGACCATTTGTGAATATAAAGTCCTGAATCAAATGTTTCAGTTCACAGCCGGACTACACTAGGTTTGCCTAGTTTTGGTTGTAATACCCCAGTATGTTTGTGAAATTGCCTTGATTATTCTAATGATATAAAAATTTTCACAGGGCTATTCTAATATTTTTCAGGGGAACCAGCAGGATCAGAACACTTGTCAGCGGCAGAGAAGCTGTCCCTGAAAGGGACATGACAGCCCCAACTTCTGAAGGCTCACAAGAAGCATAGTTATTACAAAGGGATAGGCCACTTTTTGGGGAGTTTAGCTCGATTGCCATATCCCCCCAATATACACTGTCTTTACAGTCACTCTCGATGCAGTATGGAGAGAGGGGTCATATTTAGCGATAGAACGGTACTGCCGTTCAAAGGCAACAAAACAAAGTGCCAAAAAGCTCTATGTACATCTTGTGACTCGGGTACTATTCCAAAATGCAGAAAAACTATTTTTTGAGGTAAATAAATATTTAGTAAACATCGCTGCCGGGTGTACAGCGCATGTGCAAATAACGCATGCGTGGAAGCGCTGTCCACAGACAAACAAGGAAGTGACCCGGTATGGATTTACTATGGAAATAATGTTTCATGCAACTATGGATTATTATTTCATAGCATGGTGAATAAACTAGTCACAACATGTACACATGTGCATAGAGCTTTAGGCGCTGTGTTTTGTTGCCTTTGAACGGTAGTGCCGCCTCCACTGTTGTATCGCTAAATATGACCCCTCTCTCCATACTGCATCGAGAGTGACCGTAAAGACAGTGTATATTTAGGGTAAAGGCCCAATTTACTCAACGTTAAAGACGGAGACGGAGACGGACAGAGCCTTCTGTCCGTACTCTGCGTTCATTTCGTCCGTTTTCTGTCCGTCATCTGAAAGCTTAGCTTTGCGGACGAAACGGAGTACTCCCACCACTGTACCACCGGAAATCATGGGGGCAGTGTGGCCAATAGTTCAAGTGAGAACAGCGAGATACGAGGAAGAAGAAGAGGCATTGAAAACATGGCGGAACCATTCGAAGATAAGTTATGCGAGCTAGTCAGAAATTACAAACATATATATGACGTTACCTCGCCAGGGCACAGGGATAAGCATTTGCAGCAGAACAGCTGGGAGGAGATTGGACGGGAGCTGGATATTAATTGGAAGGTGGCGAAGGAGAAATGGAGGATTGTGCGAGACCGCTTTGTGAGAGTCCACAACAAAAACGCCGGAAAAAGGAGCGGGGATGCTGCTGATGGGACGAATCCGCCAATTCTTCGGCGTCTGGGGTGGCTGAAATCATACATTAATCACCGAGAAACGGCAACTAACTTCCCGCATGGTGACATGGTAAGTCACCAAAAACATGTACACGAGTTTCACGGCCTACCTCAACACATTTTTGATCGATCTTCCTGAACCCAATGCCAAGCGGCTGGTAAAGGAAATACAGCAACTGATGCTTTCGTATTAAACTGATTTAAAGTGTGGTAACACTTTCTAATAACGTTCAGTAGTAAGTCATTTATAAGCTAGTTTTATTCATTGGTTATTGCTTGTATGGTTAACTGGATGTTTGCACACTACTGGAGCTGGCACTTTATTTTTTTGTTTCAAGGACCTCACATGTATTGTTTATGCAATGTTTTTTTTAAATGAGCTGACAGTTTTATTTTGTTCTTTCTTACAGCAGCTCACACTGTTATTTTCTCTGCAATTGTACTCAGGGTTAATTCCCATCTTGCCCCTGGTCGTTGCTCCACCCCCTCTGCCGAGAGCTGACCTGTAGACTAGCAATAGCACATGCTTCCTCCTATACATGTGCAGTCACCTTCCCTGGCATGCTTATATGCAGGGTGGTGTCATCCTGTTGGCTAGGCTAATGTGCAGGCAAGATTTTTCAGTGTTGCAATCCCTGCTAGGATTAGTTGAAAGGCTAAACGCTCGGTGGTCATACACCTGGTTATAAGACATAACCCACATTCTCTACTTTCATTCTAGAAATGTTGCCTTGAATTGGCTAGTAAAAAGAGTAGAATTTAATGTTATAAATATATTATTTAAAGAAAAAAGAAAAAGATCTTTAATGTGCTAGTAATACTAAGATCAG
Source organism: Poromitra crassiceps (assembly GCF_964638095.1). Lineage (NCBI taxonomy): Eukaryota > Metazoa > Chordata > Actinopteri > Beryciformes > Melamphaidae > Poromitra > Poromitra crassiceps. The sequence continues at coordinate 452,232 of NW_028152213.1, read as the reverse complement.
TTGGTGGATGTTCACTTGAGAATTTATCTGCAAATGTGTTTGTTCATTTGTGTATAAGAGAGTTGTTACAGTAAACTATACAGGTGCAATAAAGTTGTGACTTTTGTGAACAGGTTGTGTCATCTTTTTAGATCTTTTAAAGAAGGTCCTTGTTGACCGAAACATGTTTCAAATGTTTCATTGCCTTTGTCATGCACCTGCAGTTTGAGTGGATGTGCACGCTCTATTTTTTATCTGTACTTTTAATGTAAAGTGCCTCGTTGGACGACACCATCCTGCCATGCAACCCTTCCCTCATCCATCTGAAAGAATTCTTTTAGAATGTCCCGAACAACCATGCCATCCTGTGTTGCCCGAGCAGCGGTGAGACGCTGTGTGTTCAGAAGGTTGGTGTCTCCCTGAACCACCTGTCGCCATTCTCCAGGTGCACTCTCTGTGTCCGTCAGCACAGGAGTGATGTATCTCGGTTCTGGTTGGAGCCTGTCTGCATCACAAAGGTAGTTATGGAGAGTTATACATGCCTTTGTGATGTCCTCTGCTTTTTCAACTGAACAGTCCAATGCCCTGCCAAAAACTCTCCACCTTGCTGCCAGTATGCCAAAGGCATTTTCTACAACTCGCCGTGCCCTCGAATGCCTGTAATTGTAGACCGCCTGTTCAGGTGTGAGCTGCGACCCTGTTGAGAAAGACACTATTGAATATCAATTTCTAAACCAATCCAAAGATGAATTAATGATTGCACACTAAAATCTGAATTTAAACCAGAGCAACTGCTGCTGACAGATTATGCTGGATGCTGTTAACAGGCTTTAAAACCTGATGAAATTGTGCAGATAAATATATATTTTTTTAATACAATATTGTGTATTCATATGTTCTGGAATCTATTTATTTATTTATCTATCTACCAAAATTGAAGGTAGCCCACACTGACCTGGATATGGTCGCATCAGGTTCACCTTCTGTGGGAATGCTTCATCACCCACAAAAACAGGTGGGGTGATGACATCAGTCCCATGCAGGCAGAGGAGCAGGGGGTGGGAGAGGAAGCTTGCCCTGGATGAGCTGTGATCCAAAGTGGGTCCACGAGAAGACTCCAGCATCAGTCTCTGCCAAAAGCTCCTATATCGACGTACCTATTCACACATTGAATTCTTGTATTTACACATGACTGTATTTTATAGTTGTTTTATGTTCATTGTAAAGCACTTTGAAATGCTGCTTTTTGATAAGTGCTATACAAATCAATTTTATTATTATTAAGATTAGTATTACCTGAATTTGTACCTTGCATCACAGGCTGCCATCAAAATGAAACTGAAGAAACCTTTGTAGTTGTAAAAACTACTGCCACTGTTGGCTGGTGCTCTCACTCTGATGTGTTTCCCATCTATCGCCCGAGGCAGTTGGGATAGTTCCACAGTTCCCAAAAATCCTTCCTGATTGCTTCCCACTGTCCTCCCTCTGGAAAAGCCACAAACTCGTCTTTGAGCACAGTCCATAGTGCACCTCCCGGACAATGCAGCTCACAGTAGCAGAGCCCAGCTTGTAGCTTGCTGCCAAAGCTTGCTGGCTGATCCCTGAAGCCAAAAAGCGGATGGTGACAGCTAGCCGCTCAGCCTCACTCACAGGCGCACTGTGTGAGTTCCCATGTTGGATGTGGGGAGCCACCCGGCGAAGAGAGCTGCAGCTTCACCTGCAATTGTTCCGTGATCACTGTACATGCGATCTGTCAATCACTCCCTTTTCTAGAGATGTATGATAAATGCAGTTATGAAAAGGTGAAGTTTTGTTAATAAATAAGAATTTTATTCTTGTACATGTGTTGTGTGTTGCAAATAACCTACTGGTATGTGTCAAATTGTATGTAATCTGAAATTATGTGGAAAATGTGTCAAAGAAGGGATCATTCACATGTGGTTGTCTACTAATACATGTGAATGTTCCCACATGTGATCTTAGGACATGTGATTTTGTTGTTCATGTTATTCCATCCACATGGGAATATTCCCACATGTAATGTTGAAACCATCTGTGATTCTATGTTTTCCACGTTTTGGAGAAATGTGTTTTGGTTTTTCACATGTTATTCCAATTGGCATGTAACACATGTCCCAACAATCACATGTGGTTCAAGATCACATGTTGGAAGGTTCATGTGTTTCAACCACATGTGAATATTCCCACATGTGATCTTGAACCACATGTGGTTGTTGGACATGGAAATTACACATTTCAACCACATGTTGAATCACATGTGAAAAACCAAAACGTGTGCCAAAACCACATGTGGTCCACAACATATTGAATCACATTTGGTTTTAATATCATGTGGGAATATTCACATGTGGAGGGAATCACAAAACCACGTGTCCTAAAACCACATGTGGTTCAAGGTCACATGTGGATATCCACATGTGAATATTCCCACATGTGATATTAAAACCACATGTCGATCACATGTGGTCTTAATCACACGAAACATGTGTCCAAAAACCACATATATTCCAGAATCACATGTGATTTCCCACATGTGAATATCCACATGTGATATTAAACCACATGTCAATCACATGTGGTCTGAATCACACAAAACATGTGTCCAAAAACCACATATATTCCAAAATCACATGTGATTTTCCACATGTGAGTATCCACATGTGAATATTCCCACATGTGATATTAAAACCACATGTCAATCACATGTGGTCTGAATCACACGAAACATGTGTCCAAAAACCACATATATTCCAGAATCACATGTGATTTCCCACATGTGAATATCCACATGTGATATTAACACCACGTCAATCACGTGGTCTGAATCACACGAAACGTGTCCAAAAACCACATATATTCCATAATCACATGTGATTTTCCACACAATTCCACACTATTAAAACCACATGTCAATCACATGTGGCATTTCAAAATCACATGTGACTTCCACATGTGGTTTGACATGTGAACATCCACATGTGATATTAAAACATGTGGTTGAGTCACACGAAACGTGTGTCCAAAAACCACATATTTCAAAATCACATGTGATTTCCACATGTGACTTTTTCGTAAGGGGTCACAGGTGAGCGCTGGGTCTGGTGTGTCCCAGCCATCAAACATGGCAGCGCCCCCACCTGTGCCGTCTCCTTCGCCAATGCCCTCTGCTCCAGCCTTTGATGTGAGTAAAAACATTGCCTTAGTTCCTCCATTTCGCGAATCTGAAGTAGAGTCATATTTTAGTGCATTTGAGCGCATCGCTGTGGCGTTGCGCTGGCCAAAAGATGCCTGGCCCTTATTGCTTCAATGCAAAGTAACTGGTAGAGCTCAGGAGGCCTGTGCAGCCCTTTCCCTAGAGGATAGCCTACAGTATGATGCTGTCAAGTCTGCTATCCTTAGGATCTATGAACTCGTTCCTGAAGCCTACAGACAACGTTTTCGTAACTTGAAAAAATATCACTCTCAAACCTTTGTTGAGTTTGCCAGAGAGAAAGGAACCCTCTTTGATCGGTGGTGTCTGGCTAGCAATGCCACTGACTTCAATTCTTTACGTGAGTTAATGCTCTTAGAGGAGTTTAAGAATTGTTTGCCAGATCGCACTGTGGTGTACTTGAACGAACAAAAGGCAACCACACTACAGCAAGCAGCAGTCTTAGCAGAAGAGTTTGCGTTGACACATAAAAGTGTGTTTGTGGGAAAACGTGACTCATCCTCCTTTCATGACAACACTCTAATGAGTAAAAATGGTTCTCAGCTCATGCGTCCTACAGTGTCTTCTTCAGGACCCAAGTCTGACACAGAATGTAGCTACTGCCACAAGCTTGGTCATGTGATTCAGGACTGTTTTACATTGAAACGCAAGCAGCAGCCCCTGCGGCCACCGCCACCAAAAGGTGTTAGCCTGGTTAAAACTGTCTCATCTCTCTCCCAGGTCACGCCTCACAAGCCATTGGAGGGGCCTGATGAATGTTTTAAGCCTTTCATTTTTGACGGATTTGTGTCTTTGACAGGAAAAACTGAGGATCAGCAGCCTGTCAAGATTTTGAGAGACACTGGTGGGTCGCAGTCCTTTATCCTGTCTGATGTTCTGCCCTTGAATAAATACTCTTATTGTAATGCCAGCACTATAGTCCAAGGCATTGAGATGGGGTTGGTGCCTGCTCCCCTCCACCATGTTTATGTAAAGTCAAAACTGGTCTCCGGACTATTCACTGTGGCAGCCCGTTCCTCATTTCCCATCAGAGGAGTTGACTTTATAATGGGGAATGATATTGCAGGAGGTAAGGTGAGGCCGGTCCGTGAGATGGTGCACGTTCCAGAGATTAATTCAAAAACGGACGTATCACATACTTACCCTGATGTGTTCTCTGCCAATGTCCTCACCAGAGCTCAAAGTCGTAAACAAAAGGGGGAAATGGATGGTGGGGACCTTGCCAACTCTGTGTTCGCCTCTGCTTTTTGTCGTGAGCGTCTGCACCAAGCCGGTTCGCTAGCCAGAGACGCCCTTTCTTCTTCCCAGGAGAACATGAAGAAACTGTTTGATAGAAAGGCAGTGGAACGTAGCTTTCAGCCTGGAGACAAAGTGCTAGTTCTTCTGCCCATGCCTGGCTCAGCATTCACTGCCCGTTTCTCTGGTCCCTATGTGGTCAAAAACAAATTGACTAACACAAACTACATCATTCACACTCCTGAACGGAAACGCAAGACACGTCTTTGTCATGTTAACATGCTAAAGCTGTTTCATTCTAGAGAAGCCGTGTGGGACAGACCAGTGGAGTCGGGGCCCGCTGCTGCTTCCATCTCTCTGACGTCTAGGCTGGTGGTGTCTTCAGATGAGGATGGTTTGGGAACCCGTGATGACACCCGGCGGAGTGGTGGGCTGCCAAACTCTGAAATACTGTCTAACCTGGACACTCATCTGCCTCATCTGTCTGATGTTCAGAAAGAGAACATGGTAGCGGATGCTCTGTCCCGACAGTGGGCGTGACAGTAAAAGTTACGTAACCTTTTGTAAATTAAATATGCAATATTAATTATGTTTTTGATTTTTGATCTATTTACTATATAGATCATCTCTTATGTGAGGGGGTGTTACGGCCTTGGTCAGAGCCTGGCCTTGGGTTGGTCTGTGTTGCATTTTCTCACCTCTGTCTCTATTCCAGACACGCCCCCCCTCTAATTGACTGATTACTGAGGAGCCCTCACCTGGAGCTGGTTCCCAATCAAGCCAGCATAAGAAGCCAGGGAGACTCCAGTGCTGTGCCTTCTGCCACTTCGACAGCCAGCACTTGCTCTGTGTACACTTGAGACTGCAGCTCTTTCTTATTAGCTGTTAGCTCATCTGCTGTCTATTCCTTTAGCTCTCAACTTGATGTTGAACATGATCTTGATTGGCCTTTCTCTGTTAATGCCGGTGTTCTTAGAGGCCTGTTACTGGACCTGGTATTAACTCTGTAGCTGGTTTTCTGGCCTATACACTAGCTACTGTTGCGGAATCTCTTGACCCTGGGTTCGATTCCAGTTTTGTTTTCTTTTAGTTTAGTTTTTGTTAACTAACTCAGGAAGCCCTGTAGGGGTGTGCTGCCCTTTGTTTTCATCCCCCCTTTTCTCCTGTTTTTTGTAGGCTAGGGAGGGTAGAATTGTGTTTTTGTTTCAGTGTAGTTTGCTTTATTTTCTAGGTAAATTTGTTGGGCTTTTGGCCACCCTGAAGCTACTGGCTTACCTGTGATTTAAATCTTTTGTTTCAAATAAATCCTTGTTTGATCATTTTTCAACTCCGTGCATCTCGTTTTGTTCCTAGACCTTTTTATGTTACACCTGTTGCCCTAGACTTCTTCATGGTCGTAACAGATGACCAACAGAAGTTTGATGACCACTATTGACAAAGGCGCATTATTTCACAACACTACTATAGACGGTTTTCACAGAATGGCCAGTCCTCCACTTTAATGATTTTTTTAATGCAACAGGAAGTGAGCTGGGGTTCAATTTAGAATGTTTTTGTTGTCAAGTTAAAACCATTTATAATAAGGCATTATGACTGCATACAACCACACATAACATTACACTGCGTCATTGTATGGTAACACACTTGTCTGCTATCTTGTCTCTTGTGTCTGCTTCCAGGGCCAACCAAGTGATGCATCTGCCTCCCCCTCTGTCCAGCCAATGGACACCTCCACTGCCATCCACTCCAACTCCTCACACCTCTTCTGCCCAGTCTGAGGACAACAGCCCATGCTGGACCCAAGTAAGAAAACATCTGCATCTCACACTGGATATGCAGTACAAGCAACTTAAAAAAAAAATCTACTCCAAATTACAGGATTATTATTAACTTGTTGGATTAAATGTGGATGCAGGGGAATGTGATTGGCTCATTGTTGTTATACAATCTCTTTACTTCCACGGTGATAGACAGCTTGAAGTCTGGCATTGTAAGTGTGTATCTAACTTCTGTATCATGATGTACTTACTGCCGGGCACATTATAGACAGCCAAAGTGAACGTCACTTCCTGCCTTTCTCTCGGTACGAGCATCTGGAAAAATATGAATGGGGGTGAATGGTGAGAGACAATACTTTTTTGATCCCGTTTGAATTCTGCCACGGGGTACACATGTACATTTGTCAATTTAAAAGATAACTTTGCAAGTCAAGAAAGTCGCAGTTTGTTCTGAAACTGAAACGTAAGGTTTAGTTTTGTCAATCAACTACATCTCTCGTGTCTCACAATACGTCACACCATCAACAACGTGGACTGGCAGGAGAGCTGTCACTTATGCGACTGGTTGTGCATAGTCTTTCTGATTTATAACTTATAGTGGCACAGTTTTACCACAAACTGCGACTTTCTTGACTTGCATGGTTATCTTTTAAATTGACACAAAATTACATTTGTACCCCGTGGCACAATTCAAACAGGATCAAAAAAGTATCGTCTCTCGCCGTTCACTCCATTCATATTTTTTCAGATGCTGGTACAGAGAGAAAGGCAGGAAGTGACGTTCACTTTGGCTCTCTATATAATGTAAATCCAGCTTACAGTCCCTGGCTGGCTCACTATGCTGCTTCCCAGCCGGGGAGAAAGGCGCTGCCGTCATGCCGCCAGGAATGAGCCATGAACCGCGGATGGGACATTGTGAATAGCGATATTCTAGAATGAGAGTTATGAAAAGCCAATTAAATTACATAGGCCTTTGCATTAACATTAATCCAAGTAATCTTTTGCATGCTTATCTGCACAGATATGGACATTTCCGGTGATCTGTGCCTCCTTGTGCTGTTTGATGCCCGCCCGGTAGTGATGCGCGGGTCACCCAGAACCCGCCGGGTCCCGCGGGCTGGGCCGCCCCGCAGGCGGGCTGGGTTGGCAAATTATGAAAATATCGCGGGTGCGGGCGGGGCAGGCTCAGAACGTGACAAAGCAACATTATTAAATAATTTAGAGCAATGAAACACGCAGAGTAATTAACCTTAAAGACGTTAACTCTCTCTCGCATGTAGGTACACACAATCAGACAGACTCCTGCTGCACTCTCTATAGCCTACATGGAGTAAAGAAACGCTTCAATGAGGTAGCCTATGTGCTCTCAAAACAAACACTTTGGAAGGATTATTCGCTGTAATTATTATTTGAAGTGTCCATATAATGCCACCGCAGATTTTCTGTTGTGGACTCGACTGTGATCTATTTGTCAACTTTACTGCAACGTGAGTAGGCTGTGAACAATTGAGTGCGCATGAGGTAATTAAAAGAAATCAGACAGCGAGTCTGGCCGTATCTGCAAGCCGTGTGCGCACCTGCTGCACTACTACGTTTAGCCTACTACTGCAACAATTGAGAGCGCATGAGGTAATTAAAAGAAATGGGGAAGAATAAGAACTGTTTCTGTAGCCTGCCTAGTGCCTACCTCTATACCTGCTACCTCCATTTGAAACACTGCGCGGTCACGCCATCCGCACTTTGGGGAAGCGTAGTCGGTCGCGCTATCTGAAGACCATGGATTAATTGAAGAAAGACCGACATGAAAGCAGCAGCGCAACTCATCCAGAGCAGGCCTAGGCTACAACTGTTGTCGCGCAGGGCAGCATGTGAGTGTCTGTGTGTGTGTGTGTGTCTGTGTGAGAGAGAGAGAGGGGGGAGAGAGACAGAGTTATTAGCTGCTTTGCACACCTTGGAAGCTCTGCTGTGCTCCTCCTGCGTCCGGAGACATATTACATTAAATTGGCCGTTGCGGGCTGCTGGGTTGGGCTGGGTTCGGAATTTTCAGATATTTTAACGGGGCGGGCGGGGCGGGCTGGCTCCGATGATGGGTTGGGTTGGGGCGGGCCTTAAAAAAACCTGACCCGCGCATCACTAGAAAGTAGACATCATTATTGTAGTAAGCTAAATTATTTCATACTTGTAAAATAAAACTAGAGAAATTATTCCATTTTCGATTTGGGTCTTTTGAGAGGGGGGTGGGTCGTTCTCGCGTGGGATCCTTACGTCACCTGACAACTTGGTTTTCACTTTGAAAAACATGTCAAAGAAGCTGTCTGAGAGAGCCAAGTCATTAAAAAAATCGATCCTAACCCCTAAACTAAAAAGATTATTGCTCCTAAGGGACCCTAAAGCTGCGTTCACACCGACCTATTAAAGTTTTTCGCTGGCATCGAAAATACGCTCTCCGCCCGGGATGAAATATCCCAGCTCGAGCTAAATTACGCTGGCATCAGTCGCTCCCTGTTCAATGCTGATTGGCTGCCGTGTGAGAGTGTGTCAAATATCACACTGGCTTGGAACAAACCGCTGGTTATTGTGTGGCAACAAACCGCATTGACAGCTGACATGAAGGCTACGTTCACACAGCCAGCCTTAGTGCTTGAATCTAATCTTTTCCCACCTAAGTGACTCAGGTCAGTCTTTTTTATGACTGTGTGAACAGTACAAGTCACATTGAAAGTTACTTTTTTAAAGACGACCTGGGCTACTTTCAAATGTGGAAAAACATCAGATTTGAATCTGATGTTTTGGAATGTGACTCCGGTGTGAACAGACATCTTGCCCATATCTGACTTAATGCTTCAATGTGACTTTTACGTCATTCCAGAGCGACATTCGTCACTATTCTGCACTGGCGGGAGGAGGGAGGACCAGATTGTGATTACAAACATGGAGGACAGCTGCGAGGGAGGTAATCAGTGGAGGAACAGTGAGGTTTTAGACCTCATAAGTATTAGCAAGAAGTAGCAGCTATTGCTCCACAGAAAGCCATTATTAAAAAAAAATCTAAAAGCTCTCTTCCTCGCTATCATCTGCACCTATATTCCCTGTCTTCCACTGCACAATAACTTGTAAATTGAACCGTAAACAACAGATGAAACAACATCGTCAGCTACCGCCATGTTTACTGCTGTCTTCTTCTGGGTTTATGTAGAACAGCAGTGTGCTGCACATGCGGGTCACTTCAGGTCCGCGACCTGTTCACACTGGAGTCTGATATGGGCCACTTTTAAAAAGTCTGTGTGAACAGCCACACAAAAAATCAGATGTGAGCAACAAGTCAGATTCAAGCACTAATGTTTGCTGTGTGAACATAGCCGAAATGAAGTCTGTACTAGCTCACGTTAGGAGCACGCTGATAGGCTTAGCTTGTAAACAACTACAGTGGCTCGTAGTGGACAAATATCATGACATTGCGTAACGTTATAGCCCCCAGATGTCCGTCAATTATTGTGCCTGTTGACGAGCGATTTAAACAGAGCGACAGAGTGATTCCATAGGGTTGAATCAAGCGACAGAGAGAAAAATAAATATCTCGGTGTGAACACAGCTTTAGGAGCAAGAAATAAATGAGCACAGAATGATTAAAAAATGAGGAGGCTCTAGTTAGTCTCAAGAGATCAGAATGAGCAACAGATTTTTTTGCTATGGTTAGATGGATAACAGTGAAACTATGATCAATATAGTATTTTTTCTATGTTCTCCAATTGTGTTAACTATTAACTACTACTAACTTAACTACTTTATTCAGAATTGACATCACAACATACGTTTACTTGCATTTCACTTATGGTTATCCGCTTGTGTAAAGTAAAGGTAAAGTCCCACTGATTGTCACACACTTGAGTGTGCAAAATTTGTTCTCCGCATTTGACCCATCCCCTGGGGGAGCGGTGAGCGGCAGCAGCACCGAGCTCGGGAATCATATGGTGATCTAACCCCCCAATTCCAACGCTTTGATGCTGAGTGCCAAGCAGGCAGGCAAATGGGTCCCATTTTTATAGTCTTTGGTATGACTCGGCCGGGGATCGAACTCACAACCTCCCAGTCTCAGGGCGGACACTCAAACCACAAGGCCACTGAGCTGGTGTAAGCACACAAATTGAAATATATCATGAAACGACAATGGTTTAAGCAAGTGTACTCAAACTTTTGACTGAGTAATGGCTAACTTAAGTTCTGGCCAAGGGACAACAGTTGGAAATTAGCCATCTGGCTAACACTGTCACATTGACAGTGATGTTATGTGCACTGTAGTGCAAAAGCATGTGAACTAAGCACAAGGCCAAAACACATGCTGTGTGGCACTAAAAATCATTTTCCAAGGTTGGCAGGTCTGCTGTAGCAAGAGTGAGCAAAATCTCAGAACACTGGCAATTGTACAGGAAAGAGGAAATGTCACAATTAAAAAAAAAAAAAGATAGTGGAATATCCTCAACTGTTATGTACACAAGGCTGAATTAATTCAGTGATAAGCTCAGTGTCTTCTTGCCCCTAACTGTAACTTCTGTTCCAGCTACTAATGTTGGAGAAGACTTGCTGCACTCACTCTCCCGGGATGAAATCAACAATCTTTTTCCCGGTCCTGAAAACTTCCTGAGGCTGTATGGCACCTTGTGATGTGAGACAAAAGGGTCAGTGCAGGGAGCACGTCAGTGCAACACCAGCCCCCTGCAGGAAGCACCAGCACCCCAGTGCAACACCAAGATCACAGTGATAACATGTATGTGGTATTGCATTTAATATACTGTATGCATCTGTGAGTCTTTGGATGAAAACGTTAGGCCACGCAACAGCTTTAGTGTCTGTCCAGGGATCTTAGTATTCCATTCATTTGTAAGAGTTTGGAAACCTAATATTTCCCAATACTTTTTTCTTCTGATGTAACCTGCAGCCAGCACCCAAGTGCCATGCCGATCTGAAACCAGCAATGCCAGTCACCTGCAATGAGCACCGCAGAGCAACGCCAGGATAGCAGTGATGAAACATGTATGTATTTTTTAATACTCTGTATGCAATATTGCAACAATACATTAGCCCACAGTCCACATACCTTTTGTTTTTGGGTCATGGTTTCACTACGCATTTTATGCATAAGGAGAAAAAAATGCTTCCATTTCTAAAATGGAAGCATGGAAAATGGAAATGCTTATTAGCAAAAAATCTATTTCTGGTCTATAATATGAAAGTATAAAAAAACACTTGCAAATGTAAAAGTGCTTCTTAGCCATGACTACTTGTAGGATAACCTAGGTAATAACATTACGAGACATTGTACATTTTATTTTCGAAGCAAATAGATAGCCGGAGCTACTTTCCTGATAAAACAGGAAATGTCAGGAAAGTAGTCTCTTATGGGGTTGTGTTTCTGTGGCTTTCTCTTTAAAGCTGGAGTGAGTACATTTACAATTGCTGGAGTGAGTACATTTACAATTTGTTTATATAAACAAATGTCCATTACGTTCAAGGCATTGCCAAACAAGTTCCCCGCAATGCTGTATTTCTCAATATACCAGAGTTTTCAATCCGACACAGTCGTGCCCGACAGGTAGAAAACTCAGGTATACTGAGAAATGCACAGAGAGAGTTATGTGGTGCAGATAGGCTTAACACATTCAGTGCCACAGCGCTTCAGTAAAATTGTCTGGAGCCTGTGCCAGATTCACTTCCATTCAGTTGAAAACAGCTATAGAATTTTTTCTATTATGGCTATATTAACGGGGCTGGACTTTAATGAAACATTGAACACTCCTGCTTCTTCCAAAGAAGAAATTTTGTTTCTAGACAGTTCCATTATGAAATTACAGCCTCTCAAAAAAGTGCACTTTCAAGGGTTTTCTGTCGTTTTTTTTTATTTTCCAAGATATAGGCCCTTTTATGAATACCTTTTGCACTCTAATTTCGAGCACATTCACTGACTCTGGCTGGTGTTTTCTGATGTGGTGGCGTGTGGTGTGGTTTCTGTGCAGCCTGTGTGTGTCACACACCCCTCTCCCCCCCCCCCCCCCCACCCCCCCTCCCCCCCTCCCCCCTCTCCCCTCTCCACCTCTGAGCTGCGGGCTCCTCCCACACGCACAGAGTTTGTTTTCTCGTTTTTGCCCCGGACAGATCCCAGCGCCCGTCAAGGAAATGATGCGCGCTGGCAGACGCGACTGAACGAAAAGGCTTGGCCGTTCGCCTTCGGATGCTGGCTTTCTAGGAAATCGTGTGGAGATAGATAGAAGCATAAGAGCTCAGTTGTGAGCGCGGATGCAGCCGAGCCCACTCTCCGCTGTAGGCAGAGCAATATATACGGCGCTGGCAGAAAGCATGCATCGGTTTCCACTTTCTCCGCTGTCTCCTGTACAAAGTAAAGGATCTGAGGTGGGTGGAGCAGCTCCTGTGACGATGTTTAAGGTGGCGCCGTGTGATCCCTTGAAGGGATTCATGCTCACTGGCTAGGTACGACCTTAAACAGCAGAATTATGGAATAATATGAATTATGATTTTAGGACGTCCACAGACGTCCTTGGCACTCCTCGTTACTTTTTTTTAGGACGTCCACAGACGTCCTTGGCACTGAATGTGTTAATCAGCATTGTGTGAAGTCGTTTTGCAATAGCTGAATATGTGCATAACATAAACATTTGTTTATGTTATGCACTCCAGCTTTAAGCAGCGAGGCCCAGTTCCATGTCTTTACGGTGAGACTTGTGCAGTATATTGGATACTGCATGCCTACATTATGTTTTGTACTTTGTCATTTTCACAATGACATAAGGAGAAGTGTTCACACTGTGATTTTTGTTTTAAGAGTCGCTTTATTGAAACTTGGTTTCAGTATCTGGTCAGCAAAAAAATTATACAAAATCTTTTTCTCCGATTTGATGTATAATGATTGTTTTAACTGTGATGGTTTTTCTAATTGGTAGTTTTCTAATCTTTTACATTGACTTTTGTCATCTAGGTTTCAGAAGACCCAAACGGTTTCCTGCGCCAACAACCTCTATCATCTCCAGTTGTGGTCATCAGTGAGGAAAACTGCATGATCGCCATGGGAGCATGCCAGTGGCGACCTTCGAAAGAGATCGGTTGAAAGAGGGACTTGTCTACCCGATGGCATATTATTATGTCCTACACCTCACTTACTCCAAGTGTGACTCAACAGTGCTCTCAGTACTGCAAGCTGAGATCCACCATGATGCCATCCGTGATGGACATTCAACCCCTTCCTACAAAAAGCCTATGGGCGAATGGAAGGCCTTCATGAGTGAGGTGAGTGTGAGAGAGTGAGGGACAGGCAAATGGAAGGCCTTCATGAGTGTTCTTTTTTTGGAGGAAAAATATATATTGGTCTGCCATCACTGTAGAAATGTCTTAAAACCTTGTCAATTGTTGTCTGAGCTTCAGTTCTGTGTTGTAACAGTCATGTTCTGCCATTTCACATTCAAGACCTTTTAAATGTGTTATTTTTTCGATGTGAATATATATGTTCTCAATCATGATGTTCATTTACGCTGAGTAAAAAATAATTTGCGTGCTTTTAAAACAAATAATTTTATGTTACATGCATGTGACATTGTGTCCATGTGGGGGTGTGCGAAGAGTGCTCCAAGTGGTGCTCTGCTTTAACTCCCTGTCGTGGGCGTCCCCCCCCCCCTCCTCTCTTTCACTCATTCAGAGCTTCAACACAACAAACATGGCTGCTGTGAGCACATACGGTCTTGTCCGGTCTTGTCTTGGACATGGACAGAGCGAAATATGGGATTATTTTGCTTACGTTACATTGCTGACAGTGACAGGTACTGACACTACATAGCCCGTCAGTAAACAATGTTTAAAAGTGCGGAGGCGAACTGGCGAAGGGAGCTGACCAAACGCCGACAAACATCCCGACTTAAAAGAGCAACAGGTTAGCGAATGTGATCGATAACCTAATTACATTCCCTCAAATAAGTTTTTTATTTTGTGACGAGCAAACATTTTTCACCGTCAGTTTGACGAGGAAATGTGCTCAGTACGAGCGACCCTCTGCCAAGTAACATTATTGAGTCATGACGCTGTTTATTTAATAGGGTGATCTGGTTGTAAAAATAAAACATTTACATCAGAAAGACATTGAAAGCAGTGATTGATAAATGAAATCCAATGTTTTTCTACAAATTGCATCATTGGGAGGTTGATTCTGGCACTCAATATTAAGGGTGGGCAATATATCGATTTTATATCAATATTGTGATATGAGACTATACATGGCAAGGCTGTCCAAACCCTTTTGAATGGGGGCCAGATTTGATAATGTGAAAATACCTGGGGGCCAGCTACTTTCTGTTGTATCTGAATTCTGTTGAATTGATACAGTACATAGAAGTTATGGCAAACTTAGTCTCGACGCCAGACCCATGAGAGTTCTTACGCTGATACACTAGGTTACTGCATGCTGCAGAGCTCTCTCTGGGTCTGGGACACTTTCCCTCAGAGGGCTGGTTATGGGAGGGAACCGTTCACTTGGCCAGTCATATGCCAGTGATGGCTTCAGTCCTCTCCAATCAGTAACGACTTTGCGATCAGACAACACGGGAGGCGCAGCCCATTTGCTCTCTCATCGGTGCTACGACCTGTCACTCATTCAATTTCAACCCGCCTTCAAAACCAGCAGTGGCTGTTAACTGGCACAGACTCACTTATGTAGTATACGGAGCGCAGCGATTCAACGTAATATTTGAGTCTGGGGAGAGACTATGGCAAACTAAGACAGATGGAATTGAATGCTTATGGGAGAGGAGAGTGACTGCTGTGAGGAAGATGTTGAAGATGATGATGGCTAAGACACATCCTTGTTTTACTCCTACTTTGACGTAGAAGGGTCAGACTGTTGTCCACTTATTTGAACGTGGGCTTGCATGCCGTCATGAAATAGCTTTAGAATGGAGAGGAATTTGGGTGGGACTACAAATCGATTGAGTAGGTCCCAGAGTAGCTTTTGATTTACTGTGTCGAATGCCTTCGAGAGATCAATGAAAGCCATATACAGGTCTTGCTTATGTTCTCTGCACTTCTCCTGGATCCAGGCAGTGGTGGCCGATACAAATTGGCACTGACCTCAAACTATCCAATCAGACAAAAGTTGACATTTTCTCGGAAACGGAAGGTCAGATCGAGATGCCTATAAAGGACTATAATATATTTTCTCATCCCAAATCCATCCATGAGTCTCTACGAGTTACAGTTGCAGAGATACGTCCGCCCTGCATGCAGGACTACAGGAGAGACATAGAGGACAGCGAAGTTGGGGGTTTAAGTCACTGATCAAACACTCGATTTCAGTGATTGCTGTCAGAATATAGAGCCATTTAACACTTATTTTAACACAAAAACATTGCTGAATGTACCTTTAATGTGATAATCTAATTTCTTACGTTCTGAAAATAAATCCTGTTTTCTAAAATTCTGTATTCAATGTTGATTTTTTTCTTTTTGTGATACGAAAGTTTTGACATCAACCAGATTTAAATTTCTACCCATGTCTAGCCAACATTGGAGGCTGATGCCTAGCCAACGTTGGAGGCTGATGTCTAGCCAACGTTGGGTTTTAATGGCAACCCCAACCAAAATTCTGTGTCTATATAACGTTGGAGGCTGATGCCTGGCCAACGTTGGAGGTTGACGTCAAAACCCCATGTTGAGTAGACATCAACCCCAACCAAAATTCTATGTCTATCCAATGTTTGAGGCTGTCTATCCAACGTTGGAGGCTGATGTCTAGCCAACGTTGGGGGCTGATGTCTGCCTAACGTTGGGATTTGATGTCAACCCGATTTTAATTTCCAACCAAAATTCTACATCTATCCAATGTTGGATGCTGATGTCTAACCAACGTCAGAGGCTGATGTCTATCCAACGTTGGAGGCTGATGTCTTGCAAACGTTAGGTTTTGACGTCAACCAGATTTTAATTCTCAACCAAAATTCTACATCTATCCAACGTTGGAGGCTGATGTCTATACAACGTTGGGGGCTGATGTCAGCCCAACGTTGGGATTTGATGTCAACCCGATTTTCATTTCCAACCAAAATTCTACATGTATCCAACGTTGGATGCTGATGTCTAACCAACGTCAGAGGCTGATGTCTATCCAACGTTGGAGGCTGATGTCTTGCCAACGTTGGGTTTTGACGTCAACCAGATTTTCATTCTCAACCAAAATTCTACATCTATCCAACGTTGGAGGCTGACGTCTATACAACGTTGGGGGCTGATGTCTGCCCAACGTTGGGATTTGATGTCAACCCGATTTTCATTTCCAACCAAAATTCTACATATATCCAACGTTGGATGCTGATGTCTAACCAACATCAGAGGCTGATGTCTATCCAACGTTGGAGGCTGATGTCTTGCCAACGTTGGGTTTTGACGTCAACCAGATTTTCATTCTAAACCAAAATCCTACATCTATCCAACGTTGGAGGCTGACGTCTATACAACGTTGGGGGCTGATGTCTGCCCAACGTTGGGATTTGATGTCAACCCGATTTTCATTCCCAACCAAAATTCCACATCTATCCAATGTTGGATGCTGATGTCTAACCAACGTCAGAGGCTGATGTCTATCCAACGTTGGAGGCTGATGTCTTGCCAACGTTGTGTTTTGACGTCAACCCGATTTTCATTCTCAACCAAAATCCAACGTCAGTTCAACGTTGGAGTCCAACGTCGATATGACGTTAAACTGACGTCCCGTGCCAGCTGGGTACCGACATACTCGGGTTGCCCTATATATAGTAGGGATGGGCATCGAATTTCGAATTTTCGAATAATCGTTGTTATTATCAAGGTCGACTTTTATTATTGAAATTCGAAATTCGAATTTTTTTTTTTTTTTTAGTGAAATGTTGCATTGTCTCCCCTGATTCTAAGTATAGTCAAATCGCTTGGTTTGAGCAAGTAAAACAATTTTTATAAGCATTTTAAGCAAGGTTTATGGAAAAATGAATGGCGGATGAAATCCCATGAAGAGGGAGAGGGGGTGACTTTGGCACCCCTTTGGCACTCAGACCTGAGCCTACTAAATATTTAATGAACCACTCATGATTGTCAAAACTGTTTTTTATTTTCGAAAATGTCAATGTCATGTAACATGTTCTTTACTTCAGTGGTGCAATGCTTGTTTGAGCTAAAAATCCACAGCAGAATCTTTTTATATTAATTAATAAAGCCGTAGACTTAGAATCAGGGGAGACAATGCAACATTTCACTCACAAAAAAAAAAAAAAAAAAAAGTTTTACAGTTTTTATTTTATTTTCGAATTTCGAATTAAATTCGAATTTGGCCAGCGAATTTCGAATAGTGTTTTTGCTAGAAATGCCCATCCCTAATATATAGCCCTCGCAAATACAACATGAATAGGGAAGTGAGAGGTTTGACGCTCGTGTCCACTCCAACAAGACTTTAGCTTACTTGACGCCACTTTTTCAATAAAAACACATTTATGCCATGAGTTTATATAATGTATATTTATGTTGCATTATTTACCCTGTACTGTGATGTGCAGGAGCGGCACAATACGCTACAACATATTGTTGCAGTGCATCAATACCACTGTCATGGAGGAGTTGGAGTTGACACGGAAGCTGTTGCCCGGTGCTGCTGATAAACTGTGGGAGACGACACAGAGGGGAGGGTTGAAAGCAGAGGAGGGCACACCTGGGACGCCAGGTGTTGCCGACGAGCCCTCTAGAGGTGTAGTGGTTTTGTCGCCGAAACGCCGGTGAAGGGGGGTTACCACCTGATGACTCCAATGACTCTTTTAACCCTTGCCCCTCTGTGTCAAATTCCATCATTAGCCACTTCAGTGTTGCAGATACCATCAAAAGACTCTCTAGTAAGTGCTTGCACAAGGGATATTAACATCTTATTATCCTGTGTTTTTTGAATCTAGCGTTGATAACACAACACGCTAGAGGCTTCTCTCTTTTACCGCTCTTTATTTAACTAACCACAACAAAACAGTAACTCAGCACTTTACAGCCGACTTCCCCCTCAACAACAGCAGAGCAAACCCACCACCACAAGACAAACAGGAAGTCCCACTTTAGAGTGCAGCCCGTCGCTACAATATGTCTAAAGATCATGGAAGTGGATGATATCAGGAACGTCACCGATAGTTAACGTTCTATATTGTAGGCTATAGGGAGACCATCAGCGCTGCTGAACAGCTCTGCATTTGCCTGTATAGGTGTAATCATTTTATTCATCGACATGGCAAACCTCCCCGCAAAACCAAGGGTTTAAGCTGCTCGCTACAGTGAGATACACATTATAGACAGTGGTTGAATGCCATTATTGACGAGATTGTCTTATTCTCTGTTTTTGGTGTACTTTGTGGCAGCGTTACATCGCTACTTACCGCCCTGGCATATACACTACAGCGGCTTCAGTGGTATTCAGTGGTTTCATGTGGATACACACATTTCTTGAAAGGTTTCCGTGTTTCCGTCTCCGTGTGGACATGGCCTTAGTGTCAGTGTGGTGGCTTCTTAACAAACATTAGTTCAATAGCCACTTGCCTTTGACGGGGTTGTGGGTTCTGACTCGCATCCAAACAATTAGGTACAGAGGTCCTTGTTAAAGTTGCTTCAAATCATATTTATTTGCAGTTCAGGCGTGCAGCAAAACATTCATAAATGTACTATTTCCAAACAAAAAATTATCACAAAGAACTTGCAATTTTGCGGTCAAAAAACTGTACCGCTCCCCGTCTCACCATCAGCACACACCTGTCTGTCCAACACACCTGCAATCACTTCACATAACATATATTGGCTTAGCTGTCTGCAATACATTTGAAAGGACAGCAGGGGGAGATCCTTTTATGGCTCCCCAATTCATTGGCCATTAGAGCCAATAGTAAATAAACCAAATCAGACATTAGACTTTAGACAAATAATTCAAACCCAATAGAACAATGAATCATAATCATCAAACAAGAATAATATAATAATTTGAATAATTAAATACAGAAATTGGAAACTGGCTCTAACAGTCAGTATATAGTGTAGATCACATAGGAGGAATTTGTCTTAGTGTCAGTATGCAGCGTAGTCTCTCCCTCTTTCTCTCTCTTCATATCTCTCTTTCACTCTCTCTCTCCCTCTCTTTCTAGCTCTCTTTTTTTGTGTGATCAAATCTTTTCTTTTATTATCACTTGTCTTGAAACAGGTAACAATGAAAAAACTGTGTCAATAGACAACAATGTATAACATTCTGTTCATTAAGTCAAAGAAAACATTGAAGGTCACAAAAGGAAGGAAAAACAACCACAACGAAAAAAAGACAAACATAACAAACAAACCCTCAAATTAAACTGAGATTAAAACAAAACTGCCCCCCCCCCCCTATAAGGCAATCATTCTCAAAGGCCTTTGAGATTCAAAGCAAGTGTTTTCCATCTAACCCGGCTGTAGATTGCTGTAAGTTCACTATATCTAAATACATTATTGACTGGTTTGCACCATGTACCCAGGCTGTAAGTTCACTACATCTAAATACATTAGAAGCCAGGCTCTGCAGCTCAGACAGTGAGGAGCTTTCCATCACGTAGCAATCACTTTCTTCACGGCTGTAAACCAGGCTAATCTCTTTCTATCTCTCTTTCACTCTCTCCCTCTTTCTATCTATCTTTCACTCTCTCTCCCCTCTTTCTTTCTTTCACTCTCTACCTCTTTCTATCTCTCTTTCACTCTCTCTCTCCCCTCTTTCTATCTCTCTTTCACCCTCTTTATATCTCTTTCACTCTGTCTCTCCCTCTCTCTCTCTCCCCTCCAAGCCTCAGGGAGAGGCTCTCTATTGGTGTCAGCTGAGACTGGGGGCAGGGAGGAGGAGAGGGGGAGAGTCTGGGGATGTTTGGGGAGTTGGAGGGGAGGGTCCACCTGTACGCGGCAGTAACCAAGGTCAGGAACATCAGGGCTCTCCAGGAGGTCAGGGAGCATCAGTGGCAGGAGATGCTGGGTGAGCAGAGCATGGCAGGCTTTAGATGGAGGCTGCTTTATAAGAGGTCAGGGGACCTACAGTGGAGGATCCTGCATGGGGCCTATAGCAACGAACACACGGGTGACTAAGATGGACTTGAGTGTGGGGGTGGGATGTCCTTTTTGTCATCTGCCTGAATCTGTTCAACATGTATTTGTGCGATGTCATCGTGTTGCACCTGTTTTGAAGGTTTTGACCACTTTGTGCAGGAGGTTGAGGGAAACTTTGTTTATTTTGGGACCAAAATATGCTTTTAGCAAGAGGGCCAAACGTGTGTTGATCAACTTGTTGTTGGGTCAGGCAGAACTGTCTTTGTGTCTGACAAGGAGAAACAAGGTGCAGGGGAGCAGGCTCGGTATGTTCAGGGGGTCTCTGCTCGCCTTAGGGCAGAACTGGCATACTACTCTTTGGTCAATGATGTTCCGGGGTTTCAAAATGTGTGGTGCCTGCAGGGGGCAGTGTGCACTGTTGATGAGGGAGAGCTGTCTATCTCATTCTAAATGTAAAGATTCTATAAGGAGGTTTGTTCTGTGTGCGGTTGTTATTTTGTATGCTCCATCATGTTGTTTGGATGTATGGCTATGTGCTGTGTTGTGACATCATGTTGGTTGGATGTATGGCTATGTGCTGGGTTGTGACATCATGTTTGTTGGATGTATGGCTATGTGCTGTGTTGTGACATCATGTTGTTTGGATGTATGGCTATGTGCTGTGTTGTGACATCATGTTGTTTGGATGTATGGCTATGTGCTGGGTTGTGACATCATGTTGGTTGGATGTATGGCTATGTGCTGTGTTGTGACATCATGTTGTTTGGATGTATGGCTATGTGCTGTGTTGTGACATCATGTTGTTTGGATGTATGGCTATGTGCTGTGTTGTGACATCATGTTGTTTGGATGTATGGCTATGTGCTGTGTTGTGACATCATGTTGTTTGGATGTATGGCTATGTGCTGGGTTGTGACATCATGTTGGTTGGATGTATGATGTGCTGTGTTGTGACATGTTGGTTGGATGTATGGCTATGTGCTGGGTTGTGACATCATGTTGGTTGGATGTATGGCTATGTGCTGTGTTGTGACATCATGTTGTTTGGATGTATGGCTATGTGCTGTGTTGTGACATCATGTTGTTTGGATGTAGGGCTATGTGCTGTGTTGTGACATCATGTTGGTTGGATGTATGGCTATGTGCTGTGTTGTGACATCATGTGTGTTGTGACATCATGTTGGTTGGATGTATGACTATGTGTTGTGACATCATGTTGTTTGGATGTATGACTATGTGCTGTGTTGTGACATCATGTTGTTTGGATGTATGGCTATGTGCTGTGTTGTGACATCATGTTGTTTGGATGTATGGCTATGTGCTGGGTTGTGACATCATGTTGGTTGGATGTATGGCTATGTGCTGGGTTGTGACATCATGTTGGTTGGATGTATGACTATGTGCTGTGTTGTGACATCATGTTGGTTGGATGTATGGCTATGTGCTGTGTTGTGACATCATGTTGTTTGGATGTATGGCTATGTGCTGTGTTGTGACATCATGTTGTTTGGATGTATGGCTATGTGCTGGGTTGTGACATCATGTTGTTTGGATGTATGGCTATGTGCTGTGTTGTGACATCATGTTGGTTGGATGTATGGCTATGTGCTGTGTTGTGACATGGTGGTTGGATGTATGGCTATGTGCTGTGTTGTGACATCATGTTGGTTGGATGTATGGCTATGTGCTGGGTTGTGACATCATGTTGGTTGGATGTATGGCTATGTGCTGTGTTGTGACATCATGTTGGGTGGATGTATGGCTATGTGCTGTGTTGTGACATCATGTTGTTTGGATGTATGGCTATGTGCTGTGTTGTGACATCATGTTGGTTGGATGTAGGGCTATGTGCTGTGTTGTGACATCATGTTGTTTGGATGTATGGCTATGTGCTGTGTTGTGACATCATGTTGTTTGGATGTATGGCTATGTGCTGTGTTGTGACATCATGTTGGTTGGATGTAGGGATATGTGCTGTGTTGTGACATCATGTTGTTTGGATGTATGGCTATGTGCTGTGTTGTGACATCATGTTGTTTGGATGTAGGGCTATGTGCTGTGTTGTGACATCATGATGTTTGGATGTATGTGCTGTGTTGTGACATCATGTTGTTTGGATGTATGGCTATGTGCTGTGTTGTGACATCATGTTGTTTGGATGTATGGCTATGTGCTGTGTTGTGACATCATGTTGTTTGGATGTATGGCTATGTGCTGTGTTGTGACATCATGTTGTTTGGATGTATGGCTATGTGCTGGGTTGTGACATCATGTTGGTTGGATGTATGATGTGCTGTGTTGTGACATGTTGGTTGGATGTATGGCTATGTGCTGGGTTGTGATATCATGTTATTTGGATGTATGGCTATGTGCTGGGTTGTGACATCATGTTGGTTGGATGTATGGCTATGTGCTGTGTTGTGACATCATGTTGTTTGGATGTATGGCTATGTGCTGTGTTGTGACATCATGTTGTTTGGATGTATGGCTACGTGCTGTGTTGTGACATCATGTTGTTTGGATGTATGGCTATGTGCTGTGTTGTGACATCATGTTGTTTGGATGTATGGCTATGTGCTGTGTTGTGACATCATGTTGTTTGGATGTATGGCTATGTGCTGTGTTGTGATATCATGTTGTTTGGATGTATGGCTATGTGCTGGGTTGTGACATCATGTTGGTTGGATGTATGATGTGCTGTGTTGTGACATGTTGGTTGGATGTATGGCTATGTGCTGGGTTGTGACATCATGTTGTTTGGATGTATGGCTATGTGCTGGGTTGTGACATCATGTTGGTTGGATGTATGGCTATGTGCTGTGTTGTGACATCATGTTGTCTGGATGTATGGCTATGTGCTGTGTTGTGACATCATGTTGTTTTTGATGTAGGGCTATGTGCTGTGTTGTGACATCATGTTGGTTGGATGTATGGCTATGTGCTGTGTTGTGACATCATTTGTGTTGTGACATCATGTTGGTTGGATGTATGACTATGTGCTGTGTTGTGACATCATGTTGTTTGGATGTATGGCTATGTGCTGTGTTGTGACATCATGTGTGTTGTGACATCATGTTGGTTGGATGTATGACTATGTGTTGTGACATCATGTTGTTTGGATGTATGACTATGTGCTGTGTTGTGACATCATGTTGTTTGGATGTATGGCTATGTGCTGTGTTGTGACATCATGTTGTTTGGATGTATGGCTATGTGCTGGGTTGTGACATCATGTTGGTTGGATGTATGGCTATGTGCTGGGTTGTGACATGTTGGTTGGATGTATGGCTATGTGCTGTGTTGTGACATCATGTTGTTTGGATGTATGGCTATGTGCTGTGTTGTGACATCATGTTGTTTGGATGTATGGCTATGTGCTGGGTTGTGACATCATGTTGTTTGGATGTATGGCTATGTGCTGTGTTGTGACATCATGTTGGTTGGATGTATGGCTATGTGCTGTGTTGTGACATGGTGGTTGGATGTATGGCTATGTGCTGTGTTGTGACATCATGTTGGTTGGATGTATGGCTATGTGCTGGGTTGTGACATCATGTTGGTTGGATGTATGGCTATGTGCTGTGTTGTGACATCATGTTGGGTGGATGTATGGCTATGTGCTGGGTTGTGACATCATGTTGTTTGGATGTATGGCTATGTGCTGTGTTGTGACATGTTGGTTGGATGTATGGCTATGTGCTGTGTTGTGACATCATGTTGTTTGGATGTATGGCTATGTGCTGTGTTGTGACATCATGTTGGTTGGATGTAGGGCTATGTGCTGTGTTGTGACATCATGTTGTTTGGATGTATGGCTATGTGCTGTGTTGTGACATCATGTTGTTTGGATGTATGGCTATGTGCTGTGTTGTGACATCATGTTGGTTGGATGTAGGGATATGTGCTGTGTTGTGACATCATGTTGTTTGGATGTATGGCTATGTGCTGTGTTGTGACATCATGTTGTTTGGATGTAGGGCTATGTGCTGTGTTGTGACATCATGATGTTTGGATGTATGTGCTGTGTTGTGACATCATGTTGTTTGGATGTATGGCTATGTGCTGTGTTGTGACATCATGTTGTTTGGATGTATGGCTATGTGCTGTGTTGTGACATCATGTTGTTTGGATGTATGGCTATGTGCTGTGTTGTGACATCATGTTGTTTGGATGTATGGCTATGTGCTGGGTTGTGACATCATGTTGGTTGGATGTATGATGTGCTGTGTTGTGACATGTTGGTTGGATGTATGGCTATGTGCTGGGTTGTGATATCATGTTATTTGGATGTATGGCTATGTGCTGGGTTGTGACATCATGTTGGTTGGATGTATGGCTATGTGCTGTGTTGTGACATCATGTTGTTTGGATGTATGGCTATGTGCTGTGTTGTGACATCATGTTGTTTGGATGTATGGCTACGTGCTGTGTTGTGACATCATGTTGTTTGGATGTATGGCTATGTGCTGTGTTGTGACATCATGTTGTTTGGATGTATGGCTATGTGCTGTGTTGTGACATCATGTTGTTTGGATGTATGGCTATGTGCTGTGTTGTGATATCATGTTGTTTGGATGTATGGCTATGTGCTGGGTTGTGACATCATGTTGGTTGGATGTATGATGTGCTGTGTTGTGACATGTTGGTTGGATGTATGGCTATGTGCTGGGTTGTGACATCATGTTGTTTGGATGTATGGCTATGTGCTGGGTTGTGACATCATGTTGGTTGGATGTATGGCTATGTGCTGTGTTGTGACATCATGTTGTCTGGATGTATGGCTATGTGCTGTGTTGTGACATCATGTTGTTTTTGATGTAGGGCTATGTGCTGTGTTGTGACATCATGTTGGTTGGATGTATGGCTATGTGCTGTGTTGTGACATCATTTGTGTTGTGACATCATGTTGGTTGGATGTATGACTATGTGCTGTGTTGTGACATCATGTTGTTTGGATGTATGGCTATGTGCTGTGTTGTGACATCATGTTGTTTGGATGTATGGCTATGTGCTGTGTTGTGACATCATGTTGGTTGGATGTATGACTATGTGCTGTGTTGTGACATCATGTTGTTTGGATGTATGGCTATGTGCTGTGTTGTGACATCATGTTGTTTGGATGTATGGCTATGTGCTGGGTTGTGACATCATGTTGGTTGGATGTATGGCTATGTGCTGTGTTGTGACATCATGTTGTTTGGATGTATGGCTATGTGCTGTGTTGTGACATCATGTTGTTTGGATGTATGGCTATGTGCTGTGTTGTGACATCATGTTGTTTGGATGTATGGCTATGTGCTGTGTTGTGACATCATGTTGTTTGGATGTATGGCTATGTGCTGTGTTGTGACATCATGTTGTTTGGATGTATGGCTATGTGCTGTGTTGTGACATCATGTTTGTATGACTGTGCGGGGTGGGCCCTCTTTCCCTCTCTCTCTCTCTCTCTCTGTCTTCCTCTCTATCTTTCCCCTTCTTTCTATCTCTCTCTCCGTCTCTCTCCCCCTCTTTCTATCTCTCTTTCACTCTCTCTCTCCCCTCTTTCACTCTCTCCCCTTCTTTCTATCTCTCTCTCTCTCTCCCCCTCTTTCTATCTCTCTTTCACTCTCTCTCTCCCCTCTTTCACTCTCTCTCTCCCCTTCTTTCTATCTCTCTCTCTCTCTCCCCCTCTTTCTATCTCTCTTTGACTCTCTCTCTCCCCTCTTGTATCTCTTTCACTCTCTCTCTCTCTCCCCTCTTTCTATCTCTCTTTTACTCTCTCGCTCCCCCTCTTTGCCTTTCTTTCTCTCTCTCCCTCTTGTTCTATCTCTTTCACTCTCTCTCTCTTTCTCTCTCTCTCTCTCTTGGACTCATCTTCCCTCTCTCCTTTTAGAAGCACATGGAAAAGATCTCAGCTGTGTTGTAAAGAGGACAATCAAAAAAAACAATCATATTTTTGTTCTAAAATGTAAACAGTGAATATATCAAAAGAAAGAACAGAGAGTCTGTTTATATAGCCCATACACACAAACGTACACACGCACACACACACACACACACACTTACACACACACAATAGACAGACCTGTATACACACACACACACACACACACACACACACACACACACACACACACACACACACACAGAGTTGTATTGGAGGATAAGGGAGAGCTGAGATGCATTTTCAAAGTGAACATTTACAAAGTGTAGATTAAGAAGCCACTGAAGGTGGAGGCTCTGTTTCCATTACCGTAGATCGTGGTCCCTGACCAGAGATTTATGTAGACTTTGTCTCCAGGCTGCAGCTGCAGGACCAGAGCATTGGAGAAGGAGTAGGAGTAGTTGTAATTGTCACGTGTGGCCTCTGAGTTAAACATCAGCATCTCGTTGTTCCTGTAGAGCAGCACTGCTGTAGATTTATCACTGCTGCGGTAGTTGGCGGTGAATCTGAAGTAGTAGACTCCTCTCACCGGTGCTGTGAAGACGCCTGCAGCACAAACAAGCCACAAGAAAAGTATCCATGAAGTCAACTCCACTCTGTTGTGTCTGTGTGTGTGTGTGTGTGTGTGTGTGTGTGTGTGTGTGTGTGTGTGTGTGTGTGTGTGTGTGTGTGGGGGGGGGGGGGGGGGGGGGGGTCTGTTTTGTGTGTGTGTGTGTGTGTGTGTGTGTGTGTTGGGTCACTACCTGTACTTGAGCTGTAGTGTCCAGAGTTGGTGAAGATGCTGTTGTAGATCAGCGTTGTGTCTCCGCTGTAGGGTCCCACTGTCGAAATTCCACTATTCAGAGCTGCAGAGAACGCCACCTGCTGTCTGGTTCTGTCTGTGTGTGTGTGTGTGTGTGTGTGGGGGGGGGGGGGGGGGGGTGACAGGAAAGCACACAATTAGAAGTGAAACATGTGTCTGAGTGTGTGTGTGTGTGTGTGTGTGTGTGTGTGTGTGTGTGCGTGTGTGTGTGCGTGTGCGCATGCGCGTGTGTCAGGAAAAAACAATTAGAAATGAAACAGTAATTGTTTTGTTGTTTTGTGTTTTGTTTTGTTTTGAGTACAGATCAGAGGCCTATTATACCACGAATGGAGATCCAGGATCTGTCCCTTGATCTGGTTTGGCTTAACCAGATCAAAACAATAGAGCTATTCTGTAGCACGACGCCAGTTATCAGCTGGGTCTGTTAATTCAGGATTTTTTTATCAGCTCTGAGCTCGTGCACCTGAAAATGCTCGTGAACAGGAGCTCGTGCCCACGATAGAGGCGTGGTTTGTAACAACTAGCCAATCACAATGCAATATGGACAGCTCTGGATTTTACAGCGTCAGACACGCCTATTTCCTCATTCATTGAAACCACACATCAAAGTGTATTAATTAACGGAGCTTTACTGCATGTCACAATCAAAGTTTGCGTTGGATATGAGTCTGTTACTGAAGGACTGTCTAAAGTTACCGCTTTATTCACATCAGTCATTTGATTTCTGCTGCCGTTTCTGCCTAGTGTCTATATACAGCACATTAATATAGGTCTACTCAATAAAACCCAATGTGTTTTTTGCAAGTAGAAGTCTAAATTTCTAAAATCCGTAGGCCTATTTAGATCATAGATTTAACGTTAGAAATATAGGCTCTGAATCAACACAGTGCAGGCGTAGTTTTCATTGAATTAAAAAATAGCCTATAAAAATAGCAGCACACAGAGCACCTTAGTGCGCTTTGGAGACGTTTATGATTCCTCTTTACGCCTCCTACCTGGCCATTTGCCATCCCACACAGTCACACCTGACACCTCAGTGCTCCACTACAATCCTCCCTCCTGGACACCTGGTATTATTTGTTGAAGCTGTAGCAGGTCTTTGTTAGTACTTGCTGAAGCCGACTGTACTGGGTCTGTGTTAGTACTGGCTGATGACCCAGCATCTCCTTTACTGACAAACCTAAGCGTAGAACCTGCAAATCATAGAACACTATTATTATATTGATCAGTTGCATCTGACCCTGTTCAAACTCTTCTCCCCCAGATTTCCTGTTATACATGTTCAAATATAAAAGACTTAAATATAGCTTGGCTGCAATACTAATCAATTATTTATCAATGTCAATCCATTGCTTTCCATCATGCAGTAGTCTATCTATCTATCTATCTATCTATCTGTCTGTCTGTCTGTCTGTCTGTCTGTCTGTCTGTCTGTCTGTCTATCTATCTATCCATCTATCGTCTGTCTGTCTGTCTGTCTGTCTGTCTGTCTGTCTGTCTGTCTGTCTGTCTATCATCTATCTATCTATCTATCATAGATAGATATCTATCTATCATAGATAGATAGATAATACATCTATCTATCTATCTATCTATCTATCTATCTATCTATCATCTATCTATCTATCATCATCTATCTATCTGTCTGTCTGTGTGTCTGTCTGTGTGTCTGTCTGTCTGTCTGTCTGTCTGTCTGTTTGTCTGTCTGTCCATCCAGCCATCAATCAGGCATGCAATGATCCAGTCTTATTTTTTTCTGCCTGGTCTCCACAAGTTGCTAAATGCTAGTGTCATTTTGTGCCCTGCACGCATGACGCGGTTATTTATAGCAGTCTAAACATGTGCAGCTACTTACTTACTACTCTCCCAGACCCTAACCCTAAACCTAACCTCTCCCACCCCCCACGCCTAAACCTAACCTCCCCCAGACCCTAACCCTAAACCTAACCTCTCCCACCCCCCATGCCTAAACCTAACCTCCCCCAGACCCTAACCCTAAACCTAACCTCTCCCACCCCCCATGCCTAAACCTAACCTCCCCCAGACCCTAACCCTAAACCTAACCTCTCCCACCCCCCATGTCTAAACCTAACCTCCCCCAGACCCTAACCCTAAACCTAACCTCTCCCACCCCCCATGCCTAAACCTAACCTCCCTGACCGCTGTTTGTCACAGTTCACTTTTACATTTTTTTCACCTTCTTTTTTTATTGCCAGAGAGATAAATCCACTTCATCTTTCAGTCAGTCAGTCAGTCAGCAGACTTAACGTGTAGCTACTGTTTACACATTGACACACACTAAACACTTTGGGGGAGGTGGAGGGAGGCTAGGGCGGCTGAAAGAGTGTTGAAGGTAAGAGGTAAGAGTTGACACATTTACTTTTGACAGCGCCACTTTTGTCCAATGGGAAAACAGCACACGAACCGTGGCAGCCAATCAGAGGTGTCTCCTCCAGGCCAAAATGGCAGTATTGCTGTGCACTGGTGTTGCAATGGATTGATTAGTTGTCACTTCTGATCAATGCAAGTTCCTTTGCTCAATTATTGTTATTATTTTGCGGTGCCTTTACAGTGTTGGAGGCCTTAAGCAAGCTGTGTAGTGAGCGTATAGGGCGGACCGGCACTGTCCGGTGCACTTTGGAGACGTATAGGATTAAATGGGTCTTGGCGGTCGCAAAAGACTCTTCTCTCCTTTTCCAGGAAGCTCATTGGTTCTTGGGTGGTGCCTTTTAAGGTTTAATCTTATCCTTGCAACTTAACCTGCTCTGGACCAGGTTAACTCTGAAGCATAAGTTGCTATGGAAATATATCTCGGTAAGAAGTGAACTAGCGTCGTAGCATGGCAAACCCAGGGTTAAACCTGAAGTTACCTCGCTAAGCCACTAATCTTGCTTCATGGTATAGGCCTCAGGTGTTTTGTTGAAACACTGACAGATGAGTTTGAGGTCAAATGAAAGTCTTTTTGAAAGGAAATGATTCAAGCTAATTGTGAATTGTTGTGTCAGCAGCCACCTGCAGGTTGGTTCCAGAAATTACATCTGTCATTTGAAAAACAAACATGACATCTGCTCTGACAAAATCACTGAGAGCACAAAATTAAAGTAATTCTGATCCTTTCTGAAGATGAACAGGTGACAGCTTGGTGATGAAGATGAGCAGGTGACAGCTTGGTGATGAAGATGAGCAGGTGACAGCTTGGTGATCAAATAGCAGCACTCTTACTGACTCCAACAACTGTCTTTTAGCTGTCAAAGTATATATTTACTGTCAAAATACAAAAGTACACTCATTTACCTCTTTTTTTTTTTCCAGATTTTTTTATCCCATTTTTATCCCCTTTGGTGCTAATTTACTTTTACTTATCCTGGTTTCTACTCCACCCTCTGTCGATCTGGAGAGAGCCGAAACTGGCTCCATGCTTCCTCCGAGACATGGGCAGTTAGCCAGCCGCTTCTTTTCACCTGACAGGGGAAGCTTCACTGGTAGGACATAGCACATGGGAGGTTCACGCTATTCCAACCGGTTCCCCTCCCTCCGAACAGGCGCCCTTAACGACCAGAGGAGGAACCACATTAGCAACCAGGATATTGCATGTTTTTTGGTGAAGGGGGTTACTATATGAAGGAAACCCCCGGGAGGCACGGGGAGAACATGCAAACTCCACACAGAAGGGCCCTTTTGACAACCCCACCCGGGCGGTGGGCACTCGAGGACATGCGGATGGGCACGCATTCCTTCAGCGTTCACAGTGTCCCAGGTGAGAATCGAACCCAGGACCTTCGAGCTGTGAGGCGACAGCGCTTACCACTGCACCACCGTACCCCCCACTCATTTTCCTTTTTAATACAGGCCTCACTCTATTCCATTCAATATTTGAATATTCCTTCATCAAGCCACTAATTTTTATTTATTATATATTTTAATATTTCTATAAATATTTGCCAAGTCGAGTCAGTCTTTAAATATGTAGCACATTTCATGCACAAGCAGCTCAGTGTGCTTCACAGAAAATAGGCTGTAACCTATTGCATGGCACCGTAACCCTGGCGTTACGTTTCAGATTTTTTGCTGTTCATCTGTCATTTATGTGATTAATTAGGTAGTTAATTCTGAACAATGCTGTTCAGGCTACATAGCAAATTAACCGGCTGAATCTTGCGCATCGAACCATGTCTTCCTTTTTCAGATCAGATCAACACAGCGGAAGTTATAGCTGTCTTTGTACAAAGACAAAGACAACATTTCAGATTATTTGGCTTTTTCAAATGGCTTTTTATAATGGCTTTTTGGAAATCCGCCTAGGTATCTCCCTACAAAAACGACTGCCAAATACTCATGTTTTGGTATTTTTTCATCTTCTTTGAGTTGGGATGTGGTAAGGCCTGTGGCTATGTCTCCATTGGGTTTCTAGCCATAAATACAACAACCACAGGTAACTGTTTACACTCTAAAAGTGTTTTTTATTCTAGGCGAGAATCAACCACTGTGTTTGAGCTGGTGTTACTCAGGGTCAGTAACACATAGTCATTCTGACACTTGGAACAGAAACTTTAAAGTCTTACCTTTCAGAAAAGGTCAGGCAGTTGTCTGTAACCCTAGCGGTTCAGCCACAGTAAGCATTTTAGTTTGGGTATGTCGTTTTCACCATTTTCTTCAGAAATAGGTGGCTTTAGAAGAGGCTGTATTAAAACAATTAGTAATAGTAATACTAAAGAACACACAACACAAGATAAATAAATAAACATAAACAAATCAATAAACAAACAAACAAACAAACAAAAATAAATACATGATAAGGGCAATAAAATATGTCTGAAGAAATGCTGAAGGAACAGAAGATGGACGACACAGTACAATAACACAAGAGTGCAACATGGCTCTCAACCTAACATCCCTCCCTTGCTCCCCCTCCTCCCTTTTCCTGCTCTCTTCTCTTTCCCCCTTGCCCTGCTCCTTCCCCACCTCCTCCCCTTCCCTGCTCTCTCCTCCCCCACATTTCCCATTCCCTCCACACCTCCTCCCTTTTCCTGCTCTCTCCTCTCATTCCCCCTGCTTTCCCTCCCCACCTCCTCCCTTTCCTGATCTCTCCTCCCCCACATTCCCATGTTCCCTCCCTATCTCCTCCCTTCCCTGTTCTCCCCTCCCCCACATTCCCATGTTCCCTCCCCACCTCCTCCCTTTCCCTGTTCTCTCCTCCCCCACATTCCCATGTTCGCTCCCTATCTCCTCCCTTCCCTGTTCTCTCCTCCCCCACATTCCACCCCCTTTTCTCCCCATTCTCTATCAGACTCAATCTTGTTATTATTACTACTGTAATTGCTACTGTTGTGTCAGCTAGATTTAGCTAGACATATTTTCTGTGAAGTCCTCTGAGACTGACATGCTTGTGAATTAGGGCTATACAAATACACTTGACTTGACTTGACTTGACTTAACATCCCAGATCAGTACATGATCTGATGATATGATTATATTGCCTCTTCTAGTGCTTCTATAGACAAGTTTCCTGGACACTTCCGGTTTGCTTCCGGACTTGGCCTCGATATGTCTGTCTCTTCCGGTCTTTGTGAATACAGAGAAGCGCAATGTACTAGCGTAGTAGCCATAGCGACCGCCGAAAATATGCAAACTTGGGATCATTCCCCGAGTCTCCTGTCTAACGAAAGAGTGTCTATCCCACACCCGTTGACAGTGGACACATGGGAAGATAATATGTGTAAATGGCCGAACGTAACTACAGGCAGGATTATAGCGTATTTTGAGGAACTAATGGCGGTGGACGGCAACGCGATGAACAATCTCAAAAGCTCTGAAACGTACCGATATCTCCACAGCAACAATTATACACGTGTTATTAATACAAATTTAACGTTACTCTAGATTAGAGAATAGTGAGCAGATTACTCAAATATACTGTAGTGGAGGTAAGCCACATTTTTAAAATAAGGTTGATAGTTTACTCAGATCATCTATCAATCAATGAGGGGAAATGAGCTGGGTAAACTACTCACATTGGATAGTTTACCCACCTCATTTACCAACCATTACACCCCTGACTGTAACGTTAGTTAAATATGCTGGCTGCAGTTTATTATGTTGGTATTTCTAATATAGTTAATCACTTAGCTAGTGTTTTAGTCCAAGTGACAGATAAGGGAAGCATACAAACTGATCAGTGATATCACGTTAGCGTTGCTCATAAACTATTAGCATAGTACTGCATTGAGAAGCTGCTGAACTTTCACAACTGACGTCACGTCTTAACACCGAATTGCTGGCTAAGTTAATATTATATAAATTTATGCAAATCATAGTAAAGTGCCACTGAAAATCATTCCAAAAAGTTAACAGCGAGTGATGTTGTGGTGTTTGGATTTTGACAGAAAGCAGGAACTACATGAGCAACGTGAACCACGTGATACTTTTCCAAGCCTGCTATTGGATGATAACTACAAAACGTCATGCATGTCGGACCCAAACATAGCTGTCCGCATGGCCGTAACTAGCTATGAGGACGGGGAATTCCGGACCTCCCCTAATATTTTTTTTAGCCTTTATTTAACCAGGTTTGTCCCATTGAGATCAAAGATCTCTTTTACAAGAGAGACCTGGCCAAGAAACATTAGGGTTGTGCTACAACCCAGGTTTTACGAGTGAGAACGAGAGCTCTCACTAGTGCCTTAAACGCTGCAACGCAGCCCTATGGAAGACTGTTATTTTGCTCCAAAATTACTTTTCATTAAAACCTGACCACCCACCCGTAGGTGGCGTGGTACCACCTGGGACTGACACGGATCCACGTGACTACGTCATGTCCTGCCAGCCCAGGGATAATCACTCTAATTTCTTCCAGCCCGCTGAGATCCGACGCACCCCGTGCCGCATCGACGCAGCAAGGCTGGGTAGTGAGAGCTCTCGTTCTCACTCGTAAAACCTGGGTTGTAGCACAACCCTAATGTTTTACTTCGTTTCGAACTCAAGCTCTCACTAGTGCCTCCATTCAACCGACCTTGCTGCCGGGAGCACCCCACAGGGCGACCCAAAAGGCACCGGTGAACCACGGCCATATGGCAACGTTTATGCCTAACCGTCTGACATATTAGAGTGGCAACGATACTACTTTCTTGCCACCGACAGCACCGCGTGCGCGAACTGCGAACCGGACCCGTCGAGACTGTAGTACCTGACAAAAATGTGATGAGAGGACCATGAGGCCGCGGCACACATGTCCTCCACCGACACAACACGCAACAACGCAGAGGATGTTGCAACACCTCGCGTAGAATGCGCCCTGATACCCTCTGGGGGAACATTGCCCACGGCAGAGTATGCCAACGCGATCGCCTCCACTATCCAGTGTGATAAGCGATCCTTGGAAAGGGGTCCGCCCTGGGCCCTTTGCCCAAAGCAAACCAACAGCTGATCTGTAATGCGTAAAGAACGCGTCTTGGCCACATAGGCCGAGAGCGCCCTTACGGGCACAGCATGAGCAAACGTCTCTCCTCACCCGTCTCTAACTGAACGACAGAATGCTGATAAGTCTATGACCATAGACCTAAAGCTGACATTAATAATCTTAGGTTGGTAAGCCGGGTTAGGTCGCAACGTAACCCTGCGCCCATCATTACCACACAGGCCTGCTGCACCGAGAGGGCAATCAGGTCACCAACTCTCTTTCCTGACGACAAGGCCAGCAGCAGCGCGGTCTTTAAAGACAGAACCCTTAAATCGGCGGAGTCCAAGGGCTCAAACGGATGACCCGTTAGCCCGTCCAGCACCGTAACCAGGTCCGATTTGGGGGAAAAAACGCACCGCGACGGCGGGCGCAGTTTACGCGCCCCCTTCATGAAGCGCAAGACCAAAGGGTACGCCCCCACGGGGCTCCCTTCAATTCCCCTATGGCAAGCAGAATCGCGGCTACGTACACCTTAAACGACTGTGGGGACTGACCCGCGTCAAGCAGGCTCTGAAGGAAACAGAGAACTGGTCGCACACTGCAGTTCACTGGATCCACGCCCTTACTTGCTGCATAGTGCATCCCACATTATCAGGCAAGCCCTGGGCTAGCAACTGGTCCGGTTCAGGAGCCAGACCGCTAGCTTCCACCTGCCTGGGGAGGGGTGGAACACCTCCCCCTCCGCCTGGAATAGGAGATCGGCCCGTACCGGCAATGCCCAGGGCGGATCTTGCGCCAGGGAGACCAGGTCCGCAAACCATGTCTGCCTGTGCCAAACAGACTAAAACGAGCCGGAGGCGCTGTTCCCTCACCCTGTCCAACACCTGACGGATCAGGGGGGGTCGGGGGAAACGCATAGAGCCCCTCCCTCGGCCACGCGTGCGCTTTTAGCGCGTCATGACCTAACGGGGGCTGTCCTCCTGGATCGAGAACCACAGTGGGCAGTGTGTCGCGCGCTGTGATGCGAGAGATCGACGCAGGCGCGACCAACCCTGGCCCAAACCTGTTCCATCACCCGAGGGTGGAGGCACCACTCCGTATAACGGGGATTGCCTCGAGAAAGCAGGCCGGTCGTAACTCCGCCGTCCCGGCAGATAGACCGCTGACACTGAAAGCAGACGGGGATACACCCACAGGTGAATCCCCGCTATGGTTCAGCGCCCCCGACCGCACACCGCCCTGTTTGTTCAGGTGGGCGATCGCTGCCCTATTGTCCGAGCGAATCAGCACATGGTGCCCATGTGTGAGCCGCTGGAAGTGTTACCTCCGCAGGCCGGGGGGGGACTCGCGGCACGCGGACTTGTCCGGCAGTGCGGTCCCCAAGAGAGCTCCCAACCATCAATGGGCCCACGGCGCCATTGATGGTGGGCTTGTCCTGAGGCCGAGCCTGGCGAATCGCCTTCAGCTCTAGCACGTTTATGTGGCGAAGCTCCTGAGCCTCCCACCCGCCGTTCGCCGAAAAATGCCCTCAAATCGCACCCCCTCCCCAGAGGGAGGCGTCTGTGCGAATCACCATCCTGAGCGGGACAGGGCCCCACCGAGTACCTCTCGAGAGGTAACGGGGGTCCGCCCATATAGCCAGCGCCTGTCAGGCCTGACCTGTCAGAGGAACCCTGCGATGACGGTCCCCGGCCGAGTCCAGGCGAAGCCTGAGAACCATATTTGGACCACGAGAGCATGTGTAGCCTCCCTAGCGGGAGCACATGCAGTGCTGAGGCCATCAGGCCCAACATCACTGTGCACTGATGCACTGACACCGAGGGCACAGACCTAACGTCCTTGGCTTGCTGTCCGAACCGTGCGAGCCTGTCGCTCTGGCGAAAGGCTCGCAGGAAGTATAGCTCGAGCCCCAGGAAGGTTGCCGCCTGCGCTGGGACGAGGCAACTCTTCTGCCAGTTCACCAAAAACCCTAAGGTTTGCCGGTGATCGGTCACCACCTTGGTATGTTCCGCGGCAGGGACCCTCGAGTCGGCCGCTAAGAGAACGTCGTCGAGATATAGGAAGACGCGGATCCCCCCCGCGCGGAGGGGAGCCACGGCTGCCTCCACGCACACCGTGAGGGTTCGCGGGCTCAAAGACATGCCGAATGGCAAGCCACAGAACTCGTAAGCCTTCCCCAGGAAGGAGAACCTCAGGTATTTCCTGTGTCTCCTGACCATGTGGACATGGAAGAACGCACCTTCCAGATCCCTGGAAGTAAGAAATCCCCCTGTCTCAACTTGAACAGGCGGGGAAGAGAGCATTCGGGACGGGACTTCCTCAGCGTCTTGTTGAGACGCCGAAGGTCCAATTTTGGACGCATGGAGCCGTCCATGGCCTCCTCCTCCACGGCCAGATCGGGGGTCCCGTCGAACGTGGGTGGGCAAACTGTAGCGCGTATCCCCTCTGGAGGGTGCGCCGTAATGGGGACGGGGAACATAGATGCTCCCAGGCATCGAGCCTGTTGGACAAGATGGTATCTTGTGGCCAAAGGAGCGGAACCCGTTTTTTTCTACCACTCGGATCATACTCTCTTCCTCAATGTCCCCATAGGAGACAGTGAACGGTCATCAAAAGCAGAGAGCATATGAACTGAATCAAGTCTCTCTGCCCGCTTCGCGCTCCGAAAAGAGTATCACCATCTCAACATCATGGATAGCGAGACTGAACATTTTAGAAACACATTTCTCAAGTTAGAAACTATAGAAATGATCCCTGAAAGTATAGTCATGAGCATATTGCTGGGCACCGGGACCTTTCGATCCGGTGCCCTGATGGGGGGGCGGGACGTGAGAGGCTACGCCCCCCCGCCGCATGGACAGTTCCGTAGAAGCTGTGCATGCTGGGGGAGAACTTCTTACGCAAGCTCCGCCTACTGACGCGCTGTTGTATCGAAGTAACCCCCCCCCCCCCTGCCGTGCGCCTTTCGCAGGCTGGGGGGACTGCGGAGGTAACGTTCTTTCTCGAGACGCACGTGGACTTGTCCGACAGTGCGGCCCCCAGGCGAGCTCCCGACCAGCAATGAGCCGTTGGTGCCATTGATGGTGGGCTGTCCTAGGAGCCTCTAGCCGAGGCCAGGCCGTAGCCATGGACCAAGGTGAGCCTTGATGCTGGGTATGAGACCCTGGGCGAGCTCCCGACCGAACTCGGGCCTTGGGCACCGAGGACGGTGGGTCTAAAGCTACAAGCCGCAGGCTGGAACTAAGCCCAGCCTTGGTGAGCCAACCGGTGGGCTTGACCTGGGCGCTGCCACCCGAGGCCAGGCCGTGGCCATGGACCAAGGTGCGCTGTGCCCCCAGCCAGGCTCCCTGCACCTGCAGGGGGCGCCCCAACACGGGAGTGCGACCCATGGAGAGCTCCCAACCACCCCGGGCCTTGGGCACCAAGGGCGGTGGGCTTGTCCTTAGAGCTACAAGCCAAAGGCTGGCACTGAGCCCAGACCTTGGTGAGCTGTAAGACCTGCTGGACGCATAGCGCCAGCAAGGAGCAGTATGTTTTCTATTGTAGCGGAGGTAGCTCGCGCCCAATGTACTTAGCACACAGATACTAACTGCACGGGTGCACGCCAGCTATCTGCAAAATACTATCGTTCTGTGCTAAACAGTACTAAATATTGCTATCTGCACCTATGCAAGGCAAGCTAGCTTTCACACTTCTTTGAGAGCGGACCTTGGTCAGCTCTCAAGAGCTTAGCTGCGGACAAGACCGAGGGTTCAAGGCGCCTGTGCAGCGTGCTCGTGCCCAAGGCAGAACACGCACTTAAAGTGCCGATTCATACTCGGCCAAAGTAGTTTTACACACGGCCCATCCCCTCCCTGACCTTCCCTGCTCAGTAGCAAGAGGAAGCAGGAAGCTAACCACTAATAGCAAGCTCCCGCAGGGTGCACCCTATTAGCGGGAGTACTGCTTAAGCCAGCTAGCAGGCTAGCAAGAAGCACAGGCTAGACAGTAAGCAACCCGGAGGCTAGCGAACGTGCGCGTGCAATGGTAACGTAAGCGGCAATAGCCCATCCCGAAGGGGGGGCACCAATACCCACAACCTGTTAACCCTAGAGAACAGACGTGGAAGCCACTAGCTAAGCTTGCATAAGCACTGAGAGACAAGCGTGCGCTAACACAAGCCTGCGCACAGGCCGGTGCAGCGCGTCTCTACCCTGAGTAACACGGGGAAGCAAGCGTGACCGCAAGCAAGGCCAGTGGCCTGCGAAGCTAGTCAATCTCAGAAGAAACTCCTCAGAGGGAGTTGCAATCTAGTAGATGCTAATTGCACGAGGCAAGCAACACTTAGCAGACAAGCAAGCTGGCTAAGATGGCGTAAGTACTGAGAGAAGCGGCCCACACAAGGTGCGGGGCGAGCTCACCTAGCTAGCGAATCGCCCAGCTAAAATCCCAGACGCCAGTAAAAGCTACACTACATTTATGTAGGTCCCAGCAACGCCTGAGCGGCGTGCTACTGCCCTTAGGCATGCACACATCAAATTAATTGTGCCGGTCGTAACCGGCCAGCATAGCCTCACAGCTAATACAGCACCTAGCTGTTCCCCCCTCTCTCTGCTAACAGGAATAATGGGGTTAACGTGCAAGCTAAGCCTGCACCGGTAAGAGCTGGAGTGCTACACAGTGCTGCACGGGAGCAAGCTAGCTAACTAGCTAACTGAAGAGCATGGCTTCTAGCTACTACTCTCGCTTAAGGCGCGCCCTACACAGAGGTAGCTGGCGCGAAGTACTTAGCACACAGACACTAACTGCACGTGTGCACGTTAGCTATCTGCCACAATAACCGGGTGCGTTACCCTGTCTGGGGACGCAGCCAGATAGCTAGAGTGCTACAAGGTAGTCCAAGCTAGCTGCACTGAGCAAACTAGCTAACTATCTAACGCGCGCGCTCTAAAGCCGGCGCCTAAAGTACCTAGCACACGAAAGCTACCCGCAAGGGTGCCAAGGTAGCTATCTGTAACAACTGGGCTACTTAGCCTCTTTGTTCCTGTGCTACGTGGTACAAGCTATTTGCACGTATGCAAAGCTTAACAGTTTGAGCGCGGACCTAAATCGGCCCTCAAATGAAAACGCTGCCCCAGCCAGGGGAGCGAAGCAAAGCTACACAGCGGCAGCAATAACCACTATACGGCGATAGCAGTAGAGCTACACGGCGGTAGCAATAAACAGTTAACTAAGGAAGATACTCTTAGCTTTGATGACTTGTTCCGACGCCGCAGGGTGAAGGGTACAGGGTCGGGTCCCCGAAGCCTGCTTTATCCCGTCCACGCGACCCTCTTGAGGTGGGCAAATGAGACGGAACGAGCCTAGTATCTAAGCTATGTAAAAAGAGCTAACTCCTAGTTAACCGTGGAGCTTTCAGAACACGTCTTATCAGCGGCTGGAAGAAAGCGTAAGTGATTATCCCTGGGCTGGCAGGACGTGACGTAGTCACGTGGATCCGTGTCAGTCCCAGGGGGTACCACGCCACCTACGGGTGGGTGGTCAGGTTTTAATGAAAAGTAATTTTGGAGCAAAATAACAGTCTTCCATAGGGCTGCGTTGCAGCGTTTAAGGCACTAGTGAGAGCTTGAGTTCGAAACGAAGTAAAACAGCAGCAACACAAAGTTACAACAAACAAACACATAAACACATACAATTGAAAAACATTAAAATGATCAAATAAAACATTTGCATACAGACAGCCTGTTCTCAAGAGATTTTACCATAGCCTTAAAACCATTTAAGGTTACTAAGCTATTACGTTTAAGAGAGAACCTAAAAGCTTTCTTCCCCAATTCAGTTCGGACTTTGGGAACAGAAAATTGTAGAGTGTCCTGAGAACGAAGATTGTAAAAAAATAAAACAATCTGCATGGAAAAGCATGAAAAACACGGGATCGCTTTTATTTTGAAACGAAAGGCAGGTCAGGCAGGAAGTCATCTGACGCCGCATCCACGGTAACTTTTTTTTTTTTATCATTCATTTTTTATTTTGTAGGCAAAGCATACATTCATACAATATATACAGTATATATGACTACCATACAATTATGAATATTTATAAGCCCACTTATCCCTCCCCCCACCCCTTACCACCAATCCGACTATTGCAACTGACCATATAAATTAAAACAAAAACAAAAACAAAAACAGGCATACATCCAATAAAAATAATCACCTAATCAGAAGATATTTTAACTTCGAAATTAAATCTGTCCATACTACAATCGTGTTTGGTTTTGCCTTGTTAATTCTTGCTGAAGATAGTTCCAGGTATGAAATGTCCAGAAAGCTCTGAAGCCAATGAGTATGTGATATATCATGTGGAGGATTCCAACGTTGAGCAACAATCTTCATGGCGGCCGTTAGACCTGCTAGCCAGATATTACGTGATTTTCCGGTGAAGACGATATGCGAGTCATCATTCAACAGATGGACTGCCGGGTCCACCAGGAGTTGCACCTCCAGCAGGTCTGACAGCGTATTAATAACCTTCCCCCAAAACTCCAAGACCCCTGGACACTCCCATACAACATGCATAAAAGAGCCAATGGTTCCCGGGTGGCAGAACGTACAAAATGGGTCAGTTACCAATCCCATCCTATGCCTAATTCTCGGTGTTAGATATGCTCTATGACAAAATTTCAAATGTATATATTGATGGTTTGGATTCTTCGAAGCACCAGTAACATTATCCCAAATTGCATCCCAGTTTAACTCTTGTCCTAGTTCTCTATCCCATGCCTGCATACCACAAGTAGGTGTATACTTATGGGAGTTAAGATTATCATATATATATGACACTATACTTTTTGGAGCGATTCTTACCCAGTCAAGAATAGGATGTTCTTTCAACTCTGACCCCCAGGGAACCCGATAGGCTCTACAGGCTGATCTTATTCTGAAGTAAAACAAAAGAGAATGATTATCGATGCTGTAGCTGGAGACTAGGTCTCGAAAGTCCCGAATGCGGTCTACCCCATTGATATCTTGAAGAGACATGATACCTTTATCCTCCCATGATCTGTTACTGAAAGGTTTCCCCCCAGTTAGCAGATGACTGTTATTCCATAATGGAGATGATTTGTACCACTTGTTTTTGATCTTCAGAAACCTTTCCGCTGCTCTAAACACTTGAAGCATATAAGTAAAGATTGGACCATAAAGCAAACTACATTTTTTATTAGATATACCTATAAGGAGAAAATCCTTCAATCTTATTGGTGTTATTAGTTCTTGCTCCACGCTTTTCCAAGATGAAACTCTATCTCCATCCAGCCAGTAACTGAGACTCCTCAATACGAATGCCCAGTGATATAATTTAAAATTTGGACATGCCCATCCCCCAACCGACTTCTTGACCTGGAGAGCTGACCACTTTATACTGGGACGTTTACCATTCCAGACATAACCTCTTAGTAGGGAGTCCAGCTTCTGCCAGTAACCTATCGGAGGAGCCAGTGGAATCATCGAGCTGATGAAATTAATACGGGGTAAGATGTTCATTTTAATGACTGATATCCGAGCTGACATCCGCGGTAACTTGATTCCGAGAGAGCAGCAGCATGGTGGTGAGTGATGACTGTCTGTCTGCCTGGCGAGATAATTGAAGGTGAGCGAGCTGCGAGACAGTGAGCGAGTGAACGACAGACAGTGAGTGACACTGACAGATTTTTTAGCAACAACCAAGAAAGTAAGTGTCTAGTCTGTCTCTTAACTCATTGAGTGCCAATGACGACGCCTGTCGTCAAAGTAATTAGTAACGTAGAGTGCCAAAGACGATAGCTGTCGTCAATTGCCTTTTTTGACGGTGGGACGTGGATCAAAGCCTTATGTATGTCCTGTACAAATATTGTAGCTATTGAAGCTGTATAACCTATTTTACGGACTCATCCGGTGGCGACAGTGCTCTCCAGATTAGAGAAATGTCCGGAATACAGCCTGAAAAAGCCCCGTGATCAAAGAGAAACCGCTCATGCTGCAGCCCAGAGCCATGTAGATTGCTCTGGCTGTAGCTGACGGTGCCTGCCAACAGCAGTCAATCCGCGCACACAACTGAGCTCCTCTGCCTCTGTCTGTCTGTCTGCATAGTTTCTTCACATGATTAGCCGCTAGAAAAGCAGCAGCCGACACAGAAAAGCCAAACCTTTCCCTGCAGTCCGGTGTGGCTTTTTTGTGTCGCGCTGCCTGGGAGGCGGCACACAAAAAGCACTCCGAAAATAGACGCTGGGTGCGTGAGGCTGTGTGTTACTAGTGTGGGGAGGAGTTTGCAGCTCAGGGGGGGAGAGGGGGGTGGGGCACGCAGGGCAGCACACAACTACACCACGTCACTACATCAGAAAATATTAGCTAGAGTCAGTGAATGTGCTTGAAATGCTTCATTTCACAAAAGGCTGAATATCTCAGCTTCTAGATGGAAATGCCTGTTTTTGCTGTTTTTGACCTATCTTCTCCGGCTGATAACTAAAGAACGGAAAATGGTATCTGTAGAAACGGTCCATAATGGGCCACCGTCAGGCCTGTTCTTGGGGCAGTCGATGCCTACCAGCCGGCGCACCAACGACGTAATGATGATGACATCATCAACGATGACAATGATGTCATAGCATAGAGTTCACCTGTGAGGTCATCGGCGATGTCAGACATAACACCGATGATGTCATAGCTCCCTCGAACGTTGTGACATCACCAATGACGTGATGTCATACACAGGAACGCG
Source organism: Poromitra crassiceps (assembly GCF_964638095.1). Lineage (NCBI taxonomy): Eukaryota > Metazoa > Chordata > Actinopteri > Beryciformes > Melamphaidae > Poromitra > Poromitra crassiceps. The sequence continues at coordinate 409,050 of NW_028152213.1, read as the reverse complement.
ACCAACAAGTGTTCCGTGACGCTACTACATCATCCGAGAGATTCCTGCTTGATTCCTTCGAGATTCCTTCGACTTCCATACTTCTTCAGGTATTCCTACAACCCTAATAATGTCAACCATTAGCACAACCAATTCCGGACCCGAACTGAATCCTGGCTACCTAACCAGCCAGGCCCTGGTGACTGACTGCCTTACACCCAAACAGGTCACCAGTGGTATTTCAACCGCGTCCGAGGACCCACATCTCGGTCCCTATCTCCATCTCCGTGATTCTGATCGATCACAGCGCGTGAGCCCTCATGCACGATCCAGCACACTTCACGAGGCAAGCCCAAAAGCTTCGCTACAGTATCAATAAACTTTTTTTTGCTGATGATACAATAGAGTCTCCTTGTTCTTTTTGCGTGTTCGGTGTTTACATAGTAATATCACACAATATTCTGTGGGCCTCGAGAAATCACTGAAAACGCTCTGAAACTCTGGCACTGGGAGCGTCCGTTCTCCAAAAGTGGCTGGCACTCAATGAGTTAAAGCAGCTACGAGCAACTTTTTCGATTGTTATTAAACAGTATAATTACAATATTGATGCATCACATCTTACCTATAATAGTAGCTGATACCAAAGCCTTGTCAATCGGAGATTGCTCCCTTAGGTGATTATTAAGCCTGTGTCTGTCTAAACTCGCGTCAACAGGGGGCTCTCTCTCTCTCTCTCCTACGGCCGGCCCGGCTACACCCGGAAGTGAAACGCGGAAGTGAAACCCGGAAGTGAAACGCAGCTGCCTGCCTTTGCCGTTTGCGCTGCCTAGCAACATAACATAAACAATGTGAACGCCACGGATACTCTCGGGAACATCTCTCGTTATATTCTAACAGGTTTTTTGGAAGTTATTTTGTGGTTATGGCTGAAGTGGCTGCTGCAAACCGTTTCATTTCACTTCCTGATCTGCCCTGGCCACAGACAGACTACACTGGCCGATTCACTCGGGGTTCAAGCGAGACTACTCTGCCTTGGTCTCGTCGACTATTAGAGGTAAGATGTGATGCATTGATATTAAATTTATACTGTTTAATAACAATCGAAAAAGTTGCTCGTAGCTGCTTTAAGTAATGTTACCTGTGTGACACGTTGGGATGCTACTGGCTAATCATGCATGATGCCAATTGCCAAGCTCCCGAAGTCAGGTATGCAGGTGGCTATATGCATGGTTTCAGTTTCATGACCCAATAAGTAACAAAAAGAGGTGGTGTAAAGTTAAAAACAACATAATATATTTTATTTTATTTTTCAATCGTTCCTATCAGGAATAAATAAATGTCCCTCTGTATGTTTTTTTTATTATCGATGATGACTTTGTGTGTTGTGTACGGCTTGGGTTGTGTACCTGTGTTTGTAGGTGTCATTTTGATATGAATTTGGCTAAAACAGTTTGTGTTTGTTAGTTACAATTATGTTGACAGGAGAGCTGAGCAGGTGGTGACATGAAAGAGAATATACTGAATAATGACATCCAGGGCCGGCTCACCCTACAGGCGAAACAGTATCCTGCCTGGGGCGCCAGTTCGGCTAGGGCGCTGTAGCCCCTCACAAAACAACAACAAACAAACAAACAAATCGCTGGTAGGCGCCCCGCCGCCCCCCTCCTTTTCTGCACAATCAGTGCCTGAAATTGGCTGCAGGATTGCGGGAATCCCGCATCTGTTTGCGAAAACCGATGTCTATTATTAGCAATTAGGCGATGGTGCAGAACGCGACATAATGTTGGACAAGCAGTTTGTCACAGACAGCATCCAGGCGCGGCGTCAGTAGCTGCAGGCTGCAGCAGGTGAGAGCCTACGTTGTGGGTGGTGAGTGTCTGAGTTTCACAATCACTTCACCTGCCTTCTTCTCCCCGTCAAAAGTGAACCAGGAACTTACATTTTTAAAAGGCTGTATAGGCTAGGCTGCTTTAGTTTTCCCGTTTTTTAGTTTTGTTTATGTTTCACATCTGCTACACTAGCATTTAATGCTGATCACTTTCAGTCGTCTGGACAGAGGGAGAGAGAGAGAGAGGGATAGAGAGAGAGAAGAGAAAGACGCGAGTGAAATACCAGAGCAGATGGTGGGCGTTCAAACGTGCAAGTAACGAGCCTGCCTGTGATCCAGAGATGTGCACAGACAGTTTAGGGGCCAGGTGCATAAGTATGAAAAAGGGGCACCCCCTAATAATTATTTATAAAAAAGAAAGTGACATACAAGTCAGGCCCGGATACCAGTGACACACTTGAAGTGCCCCCATGCTATCAATTTACATATAAATAAAAATCTCTTTATTTTCACACAATTTGAAATCACACAATTGATCAGTGAAATACTGTAATTTATAGATTCATTATGCTATAACTTATTTGTACTGATACATATGCTTATATTAACCCAGTGGCAATGATGGTGGTTCATGGACGTGTGTGTGTGGGGGGGAGGGGGGGGGCGCCAAATCAAATCTCGCCTGGGGCACCAATATGACTAGGGCCGGCCCTGATGACATCACAACAGTATAATCCTAATGTTGATTTAAAATGATATATTACTCTAAATATGGCTAAAAAAGGGGAAGAAAAAAAACTCAAATTTTTTTCCGCCTCCCCTTGCTGGACCTCCCCTATTTCGGAACCCTGGTTACGGCCCTGGCTGTCCGCTCTCTTTACCGGAGAAAATGCAAGTTGACAGAGTTAGCGATCACAAAATATGATCAGAAAATACGAGTGGCAACAGTTTTATTTTCATTTGTTGAGACATGTCACAGTTGTTAATAATCATCTGTAGGGATCGTTTAAGTGCACAAAATCTCCGGTTGGCCCACCATCTAGAAGGAATACAGTCGAGTGCTTTGGTAGTGGGCTGATGCTCAAAACACTGACGATCCAACGGGTCCATGTCTATGTTCCCCGGGTTCTATGTTCCCCGCTCCTGCTAAAAAGGGTTCTATGTTCCCCGTTCCTGCTAAAAAGGGTTATATGTTCCCCGCTCCCGAAAAAGGGCCTATGTTCCCCGGGTCCTATGGTCCCCGCTCCCGAAAAAGGGTCCTATGTTCCCCGGGTCCTATCTTCCCTGCTCCCGAAAAAGGGTCCTATGTTCCCTGGGTCCTATCTTCCCTGCTCCCGAAAAAGGGTCCTATGTTCCCCGCTCGTATGCGTAAAGTTGGCGAGTGCAAACCGCAGGGCCATAACGGCATTATACATTGAGAACGACAAATCCCCCCCAATATTTAAGCCTGATCTAATGTGTGTCCCCCCCCCCCCCCAATAAATTGATGTAAAAAAATAAAACAGATTTACTGCATGATACTGTTCATGGCGCTCCTAGGGGAGAGCAGAGCAAGGAACTAACCATTCTACTAACATGGAAATTGATGTAATGGGTATATATACACTCCCATAACATGGCTTAGGGTGTCGAGTCATAGTCTATTTTTAATTAATCTTTATTGAATGTTTCAAAACTGCATGTTTAAATAAGAATAGGTGAATTATTATTTCCACCCACCACTCATTTAATTTGGTTAATTAGTTACTTTCACATGGACAAAGCATTTGCATATTTCTCCCAGGATGCAGCGTGTTCCTTCCAAACTTTTTACATGAAAGTAACTAATTAACCAAATTAAATGAGTGGTGGGTGGAAATAATAATTCCCCTATTCTTATTTAAACATGCAGGTTTGAAACATTCAATAAAGACAAATTAAAATATAGACTATGACTCCACACCCTAAGTGATACATACATGTTATGGGAGTGGTATATATACCCATTACATCAATTTCCGTGTTCGTAGAATGGTTAGTTCCTTGCTCTGCTCTCCCCTAAGAGCGCTGGCTCCGCAGTAATGCCACGAACAGTAAATGGCTGAGTTTCCCAACAAAGAAGCTTCTTAAGAGTTAAGAAGCTTCTTAAGGAGTTAAGAAGGCTCCAAAGAGGTGTTTCCCAAACGCCTTCTTAACTCATTGAGTGCCAAGGACGTCGATCGACGTCAAAGTAAATAGTGACGTAGAGTGCCAAGGACGTCGATCAACGTCAAATGCGTTTTTTGACGGTGGGACGTGGATCAAAGCCTCAGGCATCTCCTGTACAAATATTGTAGCTATTGAAGGTGTATAACCTATTTTACGGACTCATTAGGTGGCGACAGTGCTCTCCAGATTAGAGAAAGGTCCGGAAAACAGCAGGAAAAAGCCGTGATCAAAGAGAAACCGATGCATGCTGCAGCCAGAGCCATATAGATTGCTCTGTCTGGAGCTGACGTTGGCTGCGAACAGCAGTCAATCCGCGCCCACAACTGAGCCCCTCTGCCTCTGTCTGTCTGTCTGCATAGTTTCTCCACATGATTAGCCGCCAGAAAAGCAGCACCCGACGCCAAACCATTCTCAGCAGTCCGGTTTGGCTCTTCCGTGCCGCGCTGGGAGCCGGCGCACAAAAACGGAGCACTCCGAAAATAGACCTGGGTGCGTGAGGCTGTGTGTTAGTGTGGGGAGGAGTTTGCAGCTGAGGGGGGGGAGAGGGGGGTGGGGCACGCAGGGCATCACACAACTACACCACGTCACTACATCAGAAAATATTATCTTCAGAGTCAATGAATGTGCTTGAAATAATTAATTTCACAAAAGGCGGAATAACTCAGCTTCTAATTTGAAACGCCTGTATTTGCTCAAAACGACCTATTTTCTCCGGCTCATAACTAAAGAACGGAAAATGGTATCAATAAACTTTTTTTTGCTGATGATACAATAGAGCCAGCTCGTTCTTTGTGCGTGTTCGGTGTTTACATAGTAATATCACACAATATTCTGTGGGCCTCAAGAAATCACTGAAAACGCTCTGAAACTCTGGCACTGGGAGCGTCCGTTCTCCAAAAGTGGCTGGCACTCAATGAGTTAACAGCCTTCTTAACACATTGCTAAAGAAGGCTCTTAAGAAGCATCTTAACTGGAGCTGTCCACCATCTCGATGTGAGAGGTCCTCTGCGGCCCACTAGATGGCACTTTGAGCCCACCAGTGGGCCACGACCCAGTGGTTGACAAACACTGTTGTAGAATAACCTAATCGTGGTCATGTTAAACAAGAACTTCTTCTATTAAACATTATTTATATGGACTGCAGTTCAAATTGCTTTATATACACAGCATACAACAAAATTGCGAGAAACACTACAGAATTTAAGTGACCTTGGGTTCTGTGAAAGGTGCTATATAAATCCACAACATTCTTATTATAAAAGGAATATAGCCTATGGTAAAACATTTAAAACACAAGTAACCATACATACAGGGGAGATTTTCAAGTGTTCCCCAATTTTAAACACTAAAGGGTGCATGAAAGAAAGGAAAAAGGGAAAAACACAAGAGGAACAGTGGACACAAGTATCTCCTTTTGCCTGACGCGGCTGGATCTGCCAGTGTTTCGTCATTAAGAAGGTGTTAAGAATGCCCCAGACCCTTCTTACAAAACCTTCTTAACGAAAGATCATCTTAGCGCTAAGAAGCTTTTGGGAAACGCAGCCTTCTTAACGGAAGATAATTTTAGGCTAAGAAGCAATCGAGAAACGTGTTGGCTTCGTTGGCTTCTTACGGGAGCCTTAAGAAGGGTCAAAGAAGCTTTTTAGCGCTAAGAAGCTTTTGGGAAACGCATGCCTTCGTAACGAAAGATCATCTTAGGCTAAGAAGCAATTGGGAAGCTTTTGGGAAACCCAGCCTGCGTTTCCCAAAAGCTTCTTAGCGCTAAGAAGCTTCTTTAACCCTTCTTAAGGCCCCCTTAAGAAGCAAACGCGTTTCCAAATTGCTTCTTAGCCTAAGATGATCTTTCGTTACGAAGGCATGCATTTCCCAAAAGCTTCTTAGCGCTAAGAAGCTTCTTTAACCCTTCTTAAGGCCCCCTTAAGAAGCCCCCTTAAGCCCCCTTAACTCATTCACCGCCAAAGACGTCTTTGACGTGTTATCAGAAATAGCCATCCACGCCAAAGACGTGTTTGACGTGTTTTTGTTTTTATTAGTGCAGTGCGTAGTTCAAACACTTCCCCAGCCTGTGACATGGTATGAGGTCCCTAGTCTCAAAGACAAAGCCAACAACACGTGAACAAACACATACCGCAGCTGTTGTTTGAAATGAGCAGGAGGAAAAACAGAGAAACGCGCTTCCTGGTAGAGAGGAGACGCCCCTCGGCGCGCTGCACTGCTCGCCTTGCTGCAGGGCGAACCTGGATTGAGTTGTTCGCAGTAGTCAAACCCGTGACGAACATGATCGATCCGGTTCCAGCGCCTGGTCCCAAAGCCAAGCCGGACCCGTTCCTGTGTCGTGTCGCAGCATTCGTCCCAGCCCGAACGAGAGGAGGAAAACGAGCAGAGGCAGGGGAGGCTAGACGCTGATCTCAAACCAGTTTGGTGTTCCCCTCCTATGCTAATTTGCGGGGGAAGGAGGTGCGATCCAGCAGCAGCTGTGGACAGAACTCTCTCTCTGTGTGTGTGTGTGTGTGTGTGTGTGTGTGTGTGTGTGTGTGTGTCTGTGTCTGTGTCTGTGTGTCTGTCTGTCTGTCTGTCTGTCTGTCTGCACACTCACTCACACTGAGTAAACTGTATTGTTGAATGTAAAAAAGGCACTTCATGTATATATATATATATATTTTTTTTTGTCATTTGTGTCATAATGAATAATATTTACATGTCTGATGTCAATACAGTTCAAAATAAAATAATTGAGAGCGAGTTCTGCCTGAGATTGTGTATTTTACAAAAATTGCCTTTTCTGCTCTTTCTCTTCTCCGAGAGACCTTTTTGGTGAAAACAGGGTGTATATAAATGGCTATAAGTAGAGTACAGAACATGCTAAAAGCTCACTTTTTTTTTCCTGGTGAACCCAGAGACGTACATCTTCATTTTGAGGTATTGCAAATCACTTTGGTGCTAATAGATAATTTACTGTGGGTCTTGAAAGATGACCAACAATTATGAAAATCTTTGGCCTGTGCTAAATATTGGCAGTCCTAAACTGGCCATGAATGAGTTAAGAAGACCTTCTAGCTGTGAGGCTGTCGCCTCACAGCTAGAAGGTCCTGAGTTCGATTCCCGCCTGGGACGCTGTGGGCGCTGGGGTTGTGTCCCCCCCATATCTTCAGTGCCTACTGCCCAGGTGGGTTATCTCATCGAAAGGGCCTTTCTGTGTGGAGTTTGCATGTTCTCCCCGTGCTCCCCCAGGCGGTTCCTCCGTATATAACCCCCCACTAAAAAACATGCAGAAGATTGTCATCCGACCAGTGACGACAACACCCGAAGTTGGTCCCCGGGCTTCTTAACACATTGACTGCCAGCCGTTTTTTTCTTGCTGTAGGTAGCTTCTGCCAAGCCGTTTTTTGAGGATTGTGGCTCATTTTACAAGAGCCGAGGATTATTTTCTGCTTGGAGTTTGTGAACATACAATATCTCAAAAGTACTAATAGAATGTGTACTTTCTCTGTCTAAAAGAGTTAGTTTGTAGAGTTAGTAGTTATGTAAGCATTAGCAGTTGAATACAGCATGGTTTTAGCGTCAGAAAAAATATTCAGAGATAAATGGCTTTTTGTGAAATTCGATAGAACTGTCACTAACCATTCATTTTTGGCTCTCTCTCTCTCTCTCCCTCCCCCTCTCGCTCTCTCTCTCTCTCTCCCTTCCCCTCGCTCTCCCTCCCTCTCTCTCTCTCTCTCTCTCTCTCCCTCCCTCTCGCTTTCCCTCCCTCTCTCTCTCTCTCCCTCCCTCTCGGGAGGGAGACGCACTAGGTTTAATCCTAGTGAGAGGGGGAGAGGGAGAGAGAGAGAGAGAGAGAGAGAGGGAGGGAGGGAGAGAGAGAGAGAGAGCGAGAGAGAGAGAGAGAGAGAGAGGGAGAGAGCGAGAGGGAGAGTTGCTTCAACTCCTCCCTCCGTGGGCGTTCTTCTTGGCTGCAGCGGCCGTCACAGTCTCAGTGCTTTTGCTGCTGTCCTGTGCCTGTCTGCACGGCCGCTGTTTGAGGAAGTCGGCATGGACTCGCTCGCTTCTTGGAGTTTTGGTTGAGAGAAGCTTTTGCGATTCTGGTCATATTTATGCTGCGTGTTTCAAAGTGTGTTCCACCTGTAATGTATTATGTAAATTTGCAATCCCGCATCGCCAGCAATCAGCGCGAAAACGAGAGCGTTTTCCCCCATCCATTTTCATGAGAATGTAATACTGTAAAATCGCCTCGCCATTTCCTTGAATGCTCCCGCGGCAGTTTTTTCTTTGATTTCGCTCGTCTGGGGGAGCACTGTCAACACTTAGTGGGTCGGTAAAATAGATTATACACATTCAATACCTCCAATAATTGTATAGGAGACGTAAAAGGGATTGATCAACGCCCCACCGTCAAAAAAAAAAAAAACGATTTTTTTGACGTATCAATACGTCGCTGGCAGTCAACGGTTGGATTCTGCTTGACGTATCAATACGTCGTTGGCAATGAACGTGTTAACTCTTAAGAAGCTTCTTTGTTGGGAAACGCAGCCCTTCTCTGTTTTCTTATTTTTTTACATCAATTTATTGGGGGGGACACACATTTGATCAGGCTTAAATATTGGGGGGGATTTGTCGTTCTGAATGTATAATGCCGTTATGGCCCTGCGGTTTGCACTCGCCAACTTTACGCATACGAGCGGGGAACATAGGACCCGGGGAACATAGGACCCTTTTTAGCAGGAGCGGGGAACATAGGACGCGGGGAACATATAACTCTTTTTAGCAGGAGCGGGGAACATAGGACGCGGGGAACATATAACCCTTTTTAGCAGGAGCGGGGAACATAGGACGCGGGGAACATATAACCATTTTTAGCAGGAGCGGGGAACATATAACCCTTTTTAGCAGGAGCGGGGAACATAGGACGCGGGGAACATATAACCCTTTTTAGCAGGAGCGGGGAACATAGGCATGACCCCGATCCAACCACTCGTTCAGGCGTTTCTGTGTATTGTGACAGCCACGCACTGCACAATGTGTTCCAGAATAACCCATTGTTAATAACGTCTGCTAACGTTAGTGTAGCTGATGTTAGCGATCGTTGTAAAAAAGTTTGGATATTTCGGCTGCTGCGTTCTGATGTGCTCGCTGCTGTGGACGCAATGTGGACTTAACCAGAAGCCGGGGACATATAAGGCTGCTATGGCACCGCCCTAGGCCAGCGCAGGGAAACTTGTCTATACACATCAGCTGACCAAAAACAGGCAAGATGCATAGCAAACTGTGCGCTAAAAACCCTGATTGAGTTACATATTCCGAATGCGCTGTATACATGACCAAAGAATCCTCCTAAAACCTGAATAATACTGGAATAACCCACATTGTCTTAATCAGAAAATGCTAAATTCGGAAAATGGCCAAATTCTGAAAATGCAGCTGGAATATGCTGTTTACATGACCCTTATCAAATTCAGAATATTGTTATTTTCCGAATAATAGTGGAATATTGTGTGGATGTAAACGTAGTCAGTGTGAGCAGCTCTCACTTAAACCAATGTGTGATTTAATGACAACACTGATGATTATAACAGACTGTTTCTGACTTTTCACTTGAAGTCTCCTTACAGAAACCTTTCCCCATGTGATGATGGTGAACAAATAAACTATCTGCCATCAATGTCTTTGTCAGATTTAGATTCAAGATTCACTTTAATAACTTAATTTAGAAGATCTACATGAAGTCTCATACTGTATTTTCAAACGAGCATCACAAACCTTCTCTACCTGTCTGCAGTTCCTCCACCTCCCTCTGGGTGTCGCTCACTGCGCCTCTGAGGGACAACACTGCAGAGTCTTGAGCTGGAAGACAGACAAATCATTGTATTGAGTTGACTTATCGAGTAGCCTACTACACACTATAGAAATATTATACGAATATTATAGAAATATAATCATGGTTATCTGTCTCTCTCCCTGCTTGTGTGTGTGTGTGTGTGTGTGTGTGTGTGTGTGTGTGTGTGTGTGTGTGTGTGTGTGTGTGAGAGAGAGAGAGTGTGTGTGTGACGTGTGTGTGTGCCTGCCCTGATCATTTCTCTCGCTCTGTTTAGACACAGAGTGTAAATGTTTAAGTTTAGCTCATTGGAAAGTCAGTTATTTATCTGTAGGCTTCAAATCCTCTTGTTTCACTCAATGGTGTTTGTGCCCTGGCATGTGACCTTGTGCCCGCGGGGGGAAACAAAAAAAAGGAAAAAAGTGACACAGAAAGCCAAATGGCCTTGCCCCTAAAATGAGGAAATAACTAGCATAGGCCAGGGTCGTTTTTAGGACTTGGAAAGATAAGGGACTGAGCGCAGAACATCAGGGACTGAGCCCAGAACATCAGGGGCTGGGCCCAGAACATCAGAATATCAGGGGCTGAGCCCAGAACATCAGGGACTGAGTGCAGAACATCAGGGACTGAGCCCAGAACATCAGAACATCAGGGGCTGAGCCCAGAATATCAGGGGCTGAGCCCATACATCAGAATATCAGGGACTGAGTGCAGAACATCAGGGACTGAGCCCAGAACATGAGGGACTGAGCCCAGAATATCAGGGACTGAGTGCAGAACATCAGGGACTGAGCCCAGAACATCAGAACATCAGGGACTGAGCCCAGAATATCAGGGGCTGAGCCCAGAACATCAGAATATCAGGGACTGAGTGCAGAACATCAGGGACTGAGCCCAGAACATCAGAATATCAGGGACTGAGCGCAGGAAAAAAAATGTCTTGCCTGCTTTAGCTCGTGCACATGTTGAAATGTATTTTTTGTCTCTTAAAGTCTTTTTACTGTAACACCTCTCCTCTGGTCTGGTCTGCTATTTTTTGTGCAATATTTTATTTTTCAATTTTAATTTTCATGAAAAACAAGCCAACAAACAAACCAACAAAAAAACAAATAAAAACAAACTCAGACACCCATCCCACGCAAGGACTCCATGAGAAATCAGCTGGGCAAGTTACTCGTAGCTTAAACCTCGTCAAGTAGGCCAGAAACGGGTCCCAGATAATTGAAAACTTCCTAAGTGAGTTTCTCCTCAGGGACCTGATTCTCTCCATATGCACAACCGAGACCATATCTGTCAGCTTGCCACAGCTGAAAAGAGGGTGGAGAGGGAGACTTCCACTCCTTCAAAATGAGTCTCTTGGTGACAGTCGTCCCCTGCGTCAGAGACTGCTGCTCTTCTGCTATGATTGATTGATTGATTGATTGATTCAAGTGTCATGCCCTCCCTGGTGTCCAGCCCTCATGGGTTTACAATTCACACATAAAATACAACAATAAAACATGGCAACAATGGTACAATGAAGGGGTTACATTAAACAACTGGTCTGTGAGCGCCCACCCCTTCTTTAAGAGGTGGTCAAAATCAAACGACCAATCTGGTTTAGCTAGAACTGAACTAGCCAATTACAGCACACCAACAAGCAGGGCTGGAAAGAGTACACAAAACAACCTACTCAAGTAGAAGTGATTAAATGTTACTTAAAGCCCCATTCAGCAACTTTTCCAAGTTTTGCTTTTGGAGAAACAGCGCCCTCTGGGTGCCATAGTATTGATATCGCCGTTCAAAGTAAACAAAACACAGTGCCAGAAAGCTCTATGTACATGTTGTGACATCGGGTACTCACCACGTGATGAAATAATAATCCATAGTTACGTGAAACGTCATTTTCATAGCAACCCCGCACCGAGTTACTTCCTTGTTTTCGTGAATGCAACGCTCCCGCTGTACAGCGCATGCCCGCATCTTGCCACCGGGACGCAGGCACCAAACTGCTTAGTCCCAGGAGAAGCCTTTCAAATACCGCCATCTGCTTGCTACCCAGGCACTTATATGTACTTACCCAGCAAACATCGTCTTGACCGCGACGTCACCAGACAATAGAATTGTGGTTTGGCATCTACCATCTAAGTCTGACCTTCTCTCCACGTTCCTCCAAAGTAACGTTTAGACTGTCACTTCAAAACAAAAAATATTGATCTCATATTGCTTTGAAAACACCACATGTAGGTGTCTTTTGTGTTTTTGTTGAATAAAATGACATTTGATTGACAATTTACCTGTTGTGTGATCAGATAGTCATGCACTCCACCTGCAATGACGACTTTTATTGAACGCCCTTTTCTTTTTTTAATATGAAAACACGTTTATGTCATATAAGTGCAAGTGTCTCTTGCTATGGGCTTGTATTTATCACAAACTTCCTGAATCCTGTGGTATTGTCCCATTTCTCTTGCCGTAACTAAACGCAGTGTTGTGGGTTTTGGATGCTGTCTGCTAAAGTCGCGTTGGTTACATTATCGTAAATTATATAAATATACCTGTCTCATCGCTGGTTGAAATCATGAAACAGAATTAGCGAGGCAGCTAGCCTATCAATGCAACTTCCAGTTGGGACCTTCAAAATGCCAAGTGCTCAATGTTAAGTATCTCTATATACGACCAAATCCGAAGTATTTGTAACTAATTCCATGGCCTAATGGATAAGATACAGGCCTGCGAAGCGGGCGCCGAAGGTTCGAATCCCCCATGAGGTGCGATCTTTTGTCTTTCGATGTAGCAAAAATCGTTGAATCTGGACACGTTGTGGGGAAGTAGAGGAATTACGTCGCTAATATTTCCATTCAGAATATATAATTAGACCCTGACTAGATGTAGTGGTTTGACGTGCAGCAGACGGTCGTTATACGTGAAAATGTTTGCTGGGTAACCTAACTAACTTAACCTAACTAACTATCCAGTGTGCACAACATTGTCAGACTAAACTCTGGCTGACACCCCAAAAACCTACAATCCACTACAGAAAAATGTATATTGTTTGTTTATTAACTGGCCCCTGGCCTCCTATCATCTCACGAAAGTGGCCCCCGGGCAAAGCAAGTTGAGTATCCCTGCTTTAGAGGGTGGTGTGTGACCATAGAGGTGACATTCTCCCTGCTACAAGTCACTCTACCATCTTCAATGACTAAAAAGCTGTTATATTAAGGTGAAAAAGTTACTGATTGGGGCTTTAAGTATTATAAGTAAAATCACTGGTTTAAAAAATCTACTTCAGTCAAAGTAAAGCTCATTTAAAATGCACTCAGAGTAAAGTTGCTTTTACATTTTTGTGGGCGTGCGGGATTATATCATTTCAAACTAGGTAATTATTATTTCTCACTTTCTACAAGTTCATCCTCAACTTCAACCAACCCATTTAGATTTAGGTCTGCAGAAGTGTTTTCTAACTCATCCGTCTCCATCTCCTTTGTGATTATTATTTATTCATTTATTCATTTATTTATCAGGGACAGTGTACATTAATCAACAAGTCATGTAAGTGTAACATGACATGTAAATGTATCAGAGTTAGCTAGATAGCTAATTTCCATCTGTCGTCCAGATGCGCCAACATATCGTCGCTGTTGTTCCAGGACCTCGAATGTGCCTTTTTTCACTTTTTTATTTTTTGTCATGAATCAATGCCATTGGTCACCCTTCACGTCTCTGTGTGGTTTTTAACAAATGCAACCAATGGAAAAGCATTAAAACGAGCTTGTGAGTAAATCTCGTAATGCCATTCGCCCTCAATCTGTCAGTCAAAACTCGAAATTCCCCCCCTACCTCCGTGTGTACCCCCCCACGCAGGACAATAAACCCGGAAAAGACACACGGCAGACGCGCTGTGTATTTCTCATATCGTTTTGACTAATCCTGGCTTCCTCTGACGTTAAGATATCAATCAAATGTTTTCCAGTTATTCCTAGGCTGCAAACTTGTTTTAACATGCAAATCGGAGTGCTTTCTGACGAGAATAAAGTAACGTTAACGTTACGTTATGTCAGACTATTTCTCAGCCCATGCCAAAGCCACCATTCGGCCATGAGAGGCGAGGGGCAATGCTGTTGCTCCTGCGCGCGCCCCCGCGGCCTGGAGCTTGGGGGCTCGTGCATGAGGATGCGGCTGCCTCCCGCTTGACTGGCCATGAGAAAGCGCTTCCAAGTCGGACTGATAATATAAACAACATCATTTGAGCTTATCCAGGTAAGATA